>NW_017671078.1:167065-227606 GCF_001879085.1 Nicotiana attenuata | reverse complement strand
TGAGAAACTTGAAGTGCCGACTGAAAAGGCCTAGGAGGATAGCCTCTACCATACGAATCCCTGCCTCCAGATGAGGCGCCACTGAATGTGCCTGAATGAAGAGGCCTCTTTTCAGACCCCTGACCACCTCCCTGCGATAAAACCATCTCAACCCTCCTGGCCACATTGGCCGCCTCCTGGAAAGAACTCCCCTTCTCCTTAGCCATCTGAAGTCGAATAGGCTGGATAAGTTCCTCAATGAACCTCCTCACTCTCTCTCTCTCGGTGGGAAGTATAAGTAGAGCATGACGGGCCAACTCGATAAACCTGGTCTCGTACTGAGTAACAGTCATGGAACCCTGCTGGAGACGCTCAAACTGCCTCCGATAGATCTCTCTCTGAGTAACGGGAAGAAACTTCTCCAAGAATAGCAGAGTAAATTGCTCCCAAGTCAAAGCTGGTGATCCGGCTGGTCTAGCCAAACAATAATCTCTCCACCAAGTCTTGGCGGATCCAGATAGGCGAAAAGTAGCAAAATCGACCCCATTGGTCTCCACTATCCCTATGTTCCTGAGAACCTCGTGACAGCTGTCTAGATAATCCTGGGGATCCTTAGAAGATGCACTGCTGAAAGTGGCAGTAAAAAGCTTGGTGAACCTATCCAATCTCCACAAGGCATCGGCAGTCATAGCTGCTCCGTCACCAGCATGGGCTACCACACCTTGCTGAAATGCTCCAACTGGCTAAGCTGCTGGAGTCTGAAACTGGGGAGCCACCTGCTCCGGAGTGCGAGTAGCAGGAGTCTGGGCCCCTCCTCCAGCCTGAGAGACGGCTGGTGCTACAAGAAGCAAGCCTGCCTGGGTGACACTCTCCATGAGGCCCACTAGACGGACCAGAGCATCCAGAAGTACTGGGGTAGCAATGAACCCCTCTAGGACCTGAGCTGGGCCCACCGGAGCTGTCTGGGCCGGAACCTCCTCGTCAAACTCAACCTGAGGCTCTGCCACTGGTGTCGCTACTCCGGGCTGAGCTCTGCCCCTACCTCGGCCTCTAGCACGGCCTCGGCCTCGCCCTCTGCCCCTCGTGGGAGCTGCTGCTGGGGGCTTGGGCTGCTGATCAGCGGATGAGGAAGAGCATGTTCTCGGCATCTGCGAAAGAACAGAGTAGAAATTCAATTAGCATTGAGAAACCAAACCGCACGACAGGAAAGAATAGATGTGAAGTTTTTCCTAACTCTGAAGCCTCTGGGATAAATACAGACGTCTCCGTACCGATCCCTCAGACTCTACTAAGCTTGTCTGTGAATTGTGAGACCTATGTAACCTAGAGCTCTGATACCAACTTGTCACGACCCGAATTTTCCACCCTCGGGAGTCGTGATGGCGCCTACTAATGAAAGCTAGGCAAGCCAAACAACTGAATTTAATTACCTTGGTTCCACTTTAAATCCGTTAACAATTAAGAACCAACAGTTAATGAACAACATAATTTAATAGGTGGAAGACTAAATTTCAAGTTGTAATAGTGCTTCAGTATCAATCCATAACAATCTACCCAAGACTGGTGTCACAACTTCACAGACTGTCTAAGAGTACTACAAATAAAGGTCTGAAAGAAATAACAAAATAATGTCTCCGGGATTACATAAAAGAAACAGGAATAATAGATAGAGGGAGACGCCAAGGCCTGCGGACACCTGCAGGACTACCTCGGGTCGCCTGATGAACAAGGAGCAGAAATCTCACTGCGGTCCGAAATCTACAGCACTGGGGTCTGCACAAAAGAGTGCAGAGTGTAGTATCAGCACAATCGACCCCATGTGCTTGTAAGTGCCTAGCCTAACCTCGGCGAAGTAGTGACGAGGCTAGGACCAGACTACCAAATAAACCTGTGCAGATAAATAACGTACAGCGGAAAAATAAAAGCCGAAATATACAGTCAAGGATGGGAGGAGGAAACATGCTGCGGGGAAATATCAGGTGGCAACAGGAAGATAGCAGGTAAATATAGGGAATACCACAATTCAACTATCAACAAGAATCAGAAATCAAACAAGTGCACGGCATCACCCTTCGTGCTTTTACTCTCATCCTCACCATAAATATCAATATAAACTGCACGGCATCACCCTTCGTGCTTTTACTCTCATCCTCACCATAAAATCAATATAATCGGCACGGAATGGTACATCGTGCGGCATCACCCTTCGTTCTTTACATTCTTCCTCACAAAAAAAAAAATCATACACGGCATCACCCTTCGTGCTTTACACTCTTCCTCACCCAAACAACAAACACAAACAATAAGGGCAAGGAATAAATGAATCATAATAAAATTCCGGCAAGGCAACAATATCGAGACAACAACATCCCGGCAAGGCAACAATATAAAAAAAAAACAACAACGTCCCGGCAAGGGAACAATACCATAATCCTCTTCTCTTTTTCACATTTACTTCACAACTTGATTCACAATTTGAACCAATGCTCTATAAGGTCCAATTACCAATTATTCTTCCACAATTCACCTCACAACTTGAGCCAACACTCCTAAATGTTCAAATATCCCCATTGTTTCAACAAACTTTGCCCAACAATAGAAAGCATCACATAAAGGCATGAACAATACAAACGGAGTCATTTTAATAATAATACAAGACTCACGGGCATGCTTGACACCGACGTATAGATACTCGTCACCCTGCCTATACGTCGTACTCAACAAATATCACATAGCAAATATGACACAACTCCTAATCCCTCAAGCTAAGGTTAGACCAAACACTTACCTCGATGCCTCGAACACAGTTCAAGCCTCAACTATCGCTTTACCTCTTGATTCCACCACTAATTCGCTTGTATCTAGCCACAAGTTACTTAATTATATCAATAAATGCTAAATGAATCAATTCTAATGCATGGAAATAAGTTTTCTAAAGTTTTTCCCAAAAAGTCAAAAATCGACCCCGGGCCCACATGGTCAAAACTCGAGGTTCGAACCAAAACCCGACTACCCATTCACCCACAAACTCAAATATATAATTTGTTTTGAAATTGGACCTCAAATCGAGGTCCAAATCCCCAAAATTTGAAAAACCTAGGTTCTACCCAAAACACCCAATTTTCCCCATGAAAACCTTTGATTTTGAGTTGAAATCATGTGAAAAAATATTAGAGATTAAAGACAGCGAGTTCGAAATAACTTACAATCGATTTGGAGAAGAAATTGCTTTTAAAAAATCGCCCTAGAGTGTTTAGGTTTTGAAAGAGTGTGAAAAAATGGTTGAAATGCGTCTAAGTTATGAATTTACAAGTCTCTGATGTCGCAATTGCGACCAGGGTTCGCAATTGCGAACCCTTCAGGATTCTGAGACTTTCGCATTTGCGAACAAAATGTCGCATTTGCGACCAAGTCAATTTTCCGGTCCTCATCGCATTTGCGATAGAGGAGTCGCATTTGCGACCAAGGCAACCCAGGCTATATCTCGCATTTGCGACGCATTGTTCGCATTTGCGAGCCAGGCTTCGCATTTGCGAAACCTGCAGGCCTGATCATACCAGCTGAAAAACCTGCAATTTCTTAAGTCCAAATTTCACTACGTGGTCTATCCAAAACTCACCCGAGCCCTCGGGGCTCCAAACCAAACATGCACACTAACCCAAAAGCATCATACGGACTCGCTCGTGCATTCAAATCACCAAAATAACATGTACAACTATGAATTTAGCATCAAAATCATGAAATCACTTAAGAACATCAATTTTTTTTCTAATTTTCTCAAATAAGGTCCGATTCACGTCATTTCAAGTCCGTTTCTTACCAAACTTCACAGACTCGACTTATATCACATATAAGACTTGTACCGGGCTCCGGAACCAAAATACGGGTCCGATACCATCAAAATTCAAACACATTTCATTTTCAAAAACTCATATATTTTTCAGAAAATAATTTTCTTTAAAAATTCATTTCTCGGGCTTGGGACCTCGGAATTTGATTCCGGGCATACGCCCAAGTCCCATATTTTTCTACGGACCCTCCGAGACCGTCAAATCACGGGTCCGGGTCCGTTTACCCAAGATGTTGACTAAAGTCAACCATAATAAAATTTTAACTCTATAAATTTCTATTTCTCATATTTTCACATAGAAGGCTTTCCGGATATAGGTCCGGACCACGCACGCAAATCGAGATGAGATAAAAAGGAGGTTTTTAGGCCTCGAAACACTAAATTGGTTTCTAAAACAAGTGATGACCTTTTGGGTCATCACATTAATTTTGGTTTAACATCATTTGTTGATTTTATCATTATAGTCCATAAAAATTTTAAAATTCATAAAATTTGCTAGTGTTGTCAATTTTCTTTGGGTATTAAAACTTGATCTTTTCCTAAATTGAAGAGCAGTTTAACTATTAATAATATATTAAAGTAACCAAATTAATCACTGGCCACTTAAAGTAATATTTTCTTTTGAAAAAAATTATTATTGGCCACTTAAAATTTTCCTATTTTGTTGTTAATTAAGCAAAAGAAAAACTAATTTTGTCATACTACATGCATATCAAAAATCTAAATTCTAGTTGATATGGACGGGAAAATGAGCAATTTAAGGTTAATGAATGAGGATTATAGTTAATAATTTTTTTAGTTTATTTTTTTTAAATATTAAATATTTAAATTTGAATTTAATTAATTTTTGGCCCACGAGCCGGCCCAGGCCCAGCCTCAGTCAAGCCTCAAGGGCCAGCGGGCTGACTTAGATCGGGCTTATAAGCCTCAATTTTAGAGAGAAATTTTCATAAACCACTATTGTTTAGTGGTTATTAGCTAGCTGTAGCTACCATTTATTATATTACTTCCTATAGCTATGTTTTCAGTTTTGCTAGAGTGTATTTGACGTATTTAAGCTACTGTATTCATGAATACAGTAGCAAAACTCAACGGGAAATAGCGTAAATCGTGATCTATTAAGTTGTTTTTAAACAAAAAGTGAATCAATTAACACAAATAGACTCCTAATATATGTCAACAAACTCAATTATAAATCTAAATGCATAAATACATCTGAATACATAAATTATATTAATTAGAAAAAACATATGAATACATTCATGGAATATAGCGAGACAGTGATTACAACGAAATACATGGAATACAGCGAGAAACATTGAAATACAGTGAAATACAATGAAAAAAAAAGGTAACAGACTCTCAAGTTGCTTAGCCCCAAACTCCTCGTCTTTGTTCAAGAATAACCCTAATGTCGTCTCGTCGATAGCAGAGTTCGAACCTCCATTGTCAGCCCCAATTTACCCTATGTCAGATTTCGACGTTGATACAAAACATAAGACTTGCTAATGCTAAATCCCCATATTTTCTCCGCTGGTGGGGCTTTTTTTTTTTTTTTGAAAATATCTTTTATTGGATTGGATATAGGAACAAGTATGATAACAAAAGGATCGATGCAATAGTGTCATTGGATTCGGAGAAATAGGAGGATGGCACAATGGCGCTACCAGAAGGGTGTTTTTATCCTGATGGAGTTTGGTGGAATGGAATTCTAGGGCTTGATTTCGACATTGATTCAGAGCCCCAGGCCACTGACAATGAAAATTTCGTTCGACAATGGAGATGAATCAGTGGAGAATCATGGTTGTATTCATGGAGAAAGACTGGAGTTGAGAGAGGGGGGGGGGGGGGAAGGGAAGAAAAATCTGAAAGAATGAGAGAGAAAAATAATACAAAGCGTATTTTATGGCTTAAGGGTAGGAGGTGACCATAAATAGATATATGGATATAAAAATCAAAAGGTAGCTATGGAATATAATTTTTTAAAAGGGTATTTATTTAAAATGAATAAGGTATCAACATTTGCTATAGGATGTAAAAATTCCAATTTTAGATGGGCTAAGAAAATCCCAACCCAACCCTACTCAAGTAGCGGGCTAGGTTGGGCTAGCCTCACGGGCCAAGCCCATTTTGACGGCTCTAGTGATTAGCAACATTAGATGCAAGACGAAAAGAAAATTTCATAGATGAGGTAGCAAATAAGGTGATGAAATACAAAAAAAAAAATGTATATATACAAGATTCCAAAATTCTAAGCAAAATGGACTATTTTCGATGGGCATGGCTGAGATTCACTGAAAACATATAGATGAGTCAATATACAAAATCCGAGGAAGATTGTTGGTGATTTGGACTGATTTAGTGTAAATATTCGTAGTTAAAATCGAGTTCAAAAAATTCTTCTATAACACATGTATCAAACATGTATCTCACACACAGATATACATGAATATACATATGATACACCTTTGATATAAATATGAAACATATGTGATACACAGTGTGATACATCTATCATTTTTTTCATGTTCATCTTCTACTTTGAATTTTGAATTCAAACCACCTCAAAACTCCACCAAATCATCCTAAAACTGAGATTCAAGTTCCAAGATGTATCCAGTCTATTCTAATAACACACACTCAAAAAAAAGCAAAAATTTGACCTTTTTAGGCTACAAATAGCTAATTGACTAATATTAATAATATTTTATCAATTGGCTAATTTTTATAACAAGCTACTTATGTATTTTCTCAACAAATAATTTCCGTGATTCTATGTTATTTCTACCCATCATTTCCCAAAACTTTACCAAATATAACATCTTATGAATCTTATAGAGAATCCACCATCTCCTCCGGCTGTGACCAAGAAACAGAACAGACAAAGATTACAAAATCTGGATCTCTTTCTTTTTCGGAGTTCAGTATGTGCTTTAATATGGAATCATTGACAACAAGTGACAACACATAATAAAAATTTGGCAAGGAAAAATGCATAAGTACCCCCTGACTTATACCTGGATTCCCAACTATACGCTTTATCTTTGCGGGAATCCTATTACCCTCTAAACTTTTTGTAAATTGAATAAATACCACCCTAACACTAGACAACCAAACTCTTGGCAAGTGGTGAACTACACGCGCCCCCACATGTATTTTTAGTACTTTTTTTTCATTCTTTCTTCTTTTTCTTATCCTTTTTTCTTATTTCTTATTATTCTCGTTTTTTTTGGTTATTTCATTCTCTTTCTTTTTGTTTTGGTCACCGACGGCATAAAATGGTGGTCGTCGGAATTTCACTAACACCATTTTTTCCGGTGAATTTTTTTTTTCAGGCGACAGGTTTTTATCCCGTTTTGTTTTATATATATAAATTTTTCTTGAAAGTGTAATTTATGTGTGGGAGGAAGAGCAAAAGAAACAAAAACGAATATAAGCTGAGAAGATTTTTTCCAGTTAAAATTTCAATACATCAATTTTTTCCGGCGTGGGAAGGTTTTCCGATGATGAATTTTTTCCCCCAAATCTGGGGGTATTTTGCTTTGCTTATGAATAGATCTTTTTTAGAGTTTAATTTGTGTGTGAAAAGGGTAAAAAGAGGGGAAAAAACAGAATAAATGGAAGAAAAACGGTTAGACAAAGTCGCCGGTGAATGAATATCCGCCGGAATTAGAGAAGAAACGAAAAAAGAAGTAAAACAAAAAAGACAAAGAAAAAGGAAAAGGAAAAAAAGTAAGAAAAAATGGTAGAAAAGAAAAAAAATAATCTGAAAATCATTTTTTCTTACTTCTCACTCTCTTTTGGGAGAGTGAAATATACACACTCTGTCACGTCAGCGTTAAGGGTGCAAATAATTCTACTTTAAAATAGTTTAGGAGAGTAATAAAAATTCCGCAAAGGTAAAGTGTGTAGTCGGGAATCCGGGTATAGGTCAGGGGGTACTTATGCATTTTCCCAATTTGGCAAATTTTTGGCCTTAAATTATGTTTGGCAAAAGAAGCCCAAAAAATTGGGTATTCTATAGCCATTTCCCACAAAAATAGTAATTGTTCCATGAATAGATCTATTTTTCGTTGCTATATTCAAGGTACACTTTTTTTTTCTTTACAAGTATTTAATTTGCTTCAATTTCTCCTTTGATTGATAATCATTCCCTGAAATTCTTGCGATTTTTGAGGATCTATATTACGTAGCTTTGACGAGGTCTTTTTTCTTACGAAATTGGTGTAGTACTTTTTTATTAAATATTATTTTTGGATTAGTTTTTTTTTTAAATAATGAAAGAAGAGACTTTATATTAAAACATAGGAGTTTAGTTATTCCATAACATAGGAATAGACTTCATAGCGATTTTTTTCGATTTGTCTTTATTAAAAACTTGTAAAATAAAGTTGCAGATGTTTTCCGGTACATAGTGTTATCTCCCTCCGTTGTTGTTTGTTGCTTGGTGCTTCCATACTTTGCTAGAGCGTCAGCTACAGAGTTTCCTTCCCGATACATATGGATTATTTCTTCCACTCCAACAGCATCAAGAAGAAAACTGCAATCATGAAGAAGATGTGAGTAGCGTGATTGTTCATCTTTAAATAAGTTACATAATACCTGTAAATCTGTTTCCACTATAGTGGAAAAGAGATTTTTTGTGAAGGAGAGCTCTAGTCCTTCCATTAGTTCCAATTTCAGCATGAAGAGCGGATGTTGCAACTGCCTTTTGCGCAAAACCCACTATCCAATTGCCATGGTGGTCTCTGGTGAGTCCACCAGTGCCACTTGTTTGATTGTTTTTGTCATAAGCTCCATCAATGTTTAGCTTGTAGTGGTTAGTAGATGGGAGACATCTTATTGATATGTGAAGCCTAGGGTTTAATCGCGCAGTAATCTGGGCGAGTGAGATGAATTCAGCAAATTGTATCATAATTTTGTTTGTGGGCATGTGATGGCCGAAGTGTGGTTGAAGAAGTTTGAGTTCCTATTAATTCAAATGTTCCAAAGGATAAAATGCAGTAGGGTGGAGTTTTGAAAAAGACATTTGTTGTGTGGATGGTAGTGTCTTTGTGACACTTATTATTTATCCAGTGGTCAAAGTTACTTGAGATCTCTATAGATTGAACAAAGTCCATTTTGGATTAGTTGATGTTTGTAAAGTTTGTTTCTTTATTTATTTTTATTTTTGAAGTAAGAGGGATAAATTGGTGTATTATTTTTCTATAAAAAATTGTTTCTTTTTGTTTAATAAAATTGTGATACACAAAATTTTGTGATATATATTTTGAGATGCACATTATTATTGTATTACACAGTGTGATACACAAATAATGCAATTATTAATGTGTTATATATTTTTAAATATACCTTATTATTGTATTATACACAATAATATACAAACTATATTTATAATTTTTTATATTTTTAGTTCTTGTGAGAAATAATAAAACCATTTATATACAATTTTTGTGATACACAAACTAAAAAATTGGTGTAGTATTTTTCTTTAAAAAAGTTGTTTCTTTTTTTTTTAATAAAACTGTGATATGCATTTTCGAATACACATTATTATTGTATTATACACCGTGATATAAAAACTATATTTATAATTTTTTATTTTTAGTGTTTGTGAGAAATAAAAAAATCAGATAAACTAATTGTGATACACAAACTAAAAATTTGTGTCGAATTTTTCTTTAAAAAAGTTGTTTCTTTTTGTTTCATAAAATTGTGATATGCAATTTTGTGTTATATATTTGCAGATACACATTATTATTGTATTATACGCACCGATCTATAATAATTCAATTATTATTATATTATATATATATATATATATTATATTCTGAGATACACATCATTATTGTGTTATACACTGTGATGTACAAACTATATTTATAATTTTTAAAGTTTTAGTGCTTGTTAGAAATAATAAAAACAAAAAAAAAATAATTGCGATATACAATTTTTGTGATATACAAACTAAAAAATTGGTGTACTTTTCTTTAAAAAGAATTGTTTGTTTTTGTTTATTAAAATTGTGATATACGTTTTTAGATACACATTATTATTGTATTATATACTGTAATATACAAACTATATTTATAATTTTTATATTTTTAGTTCTTGTGAGAAATAACCAGAAAAACTAATTGTGATAGTCAATTTTTGAGATATACAAACTAAAAATTGGTGTAGTATTTTTCTTCAAAAAAGTTGTTTCTTTTTGTTTAATAAAATTGTGATATGTAGTTTCTATGTTATACATTTTCAGATACACATTATTATTATATTACACAATGTGATATACAAATAATACAATTATTATTATGTTATATATCTTGAGATACACATTATTATTGTATTATACACTGTAATATACAAACTATAGTTTATAGTTTTTTTTATATTTTTAATTCTTGTGAGAAATAAGAAAACCAGAAAAACTAGGTCTGTATTTTTCTTTATAAAATATTGTTTCTTTTTGCTTAATAAAATTGTGATATACATTTTCATATACACACTATTATTGTATTATACGTTGTGTTATACAAATAATGCAATTACTATTATGTTATATAGTTTGAGATACACATTATTATTGTGTAATACACTGTTATATACAAACTATATTTATAATTTTTTATATTTTGAACGCTTGTGAGAAATAATTTCAAAAAACTCAGAAAAGATATTGTATAGATTTGGGGGAAAATCTTGAAAGATTTTCGAATACTAACAAAAAGGAAATGAAAGCTTATTTTGGGTGATGGTTGGACCATTAGAGATGTGAGAATATCATTAAATATTAAATGACATCTTTATATAAATAGTCGGTCATATTCATTGTTCACTCTTTCTAGCCATATATATAGATTATACATATATTATACGTAATTATACACATATAATGCATAAATTGTGCATATGTTATACTTTTACGGACTATTTTTAGTTTAAGTGGTTGAATGTGCAGCTATTTGGATTAACTCTTCATATTAAATTTAGGCTATGTGTGCCAAATGCTAAAAGATAGGCCTTTTTATGCCAATTATTGGACAAAGTTGTTATGCAAAACTGCACAAATTGTTTATGAGTCCATTGGGCTTTCAGATACTTCACTCATTTGCCTCTATAAGTTGGGCTTCTTTTGAAATGGATTCAAGATTCCTCCAAAATTTGGCCCTTGGTTATTGATCCTGGTATTTTTTTTTTATCTGATGCACCACATCTAATTCACAAGCTTATCAGGGTTGTTATGTTTTGGGGAAGATCAACTTATTTTTTGTTCACAAGTTTTTGCCATATTTTGTGATTTCTTTTCCTTGTACTAACTGGAATTCCAGTACCTTTAATTTTTCATGTTCCTTTATATCTTTAGTCAAAACATAGGGCCGGCTCTAACATAAATCAGTTAAAGCAAAGGCATTAGGCCCCACAATTATGAAGGCCACATTTTTTACTAGTAATGAATTAATTTTCTTTAGAAAGTTTAAACACCCTAATGAAATTTTACAATATTTTTATATAAAAGGAAAAGAAATTTCGTTTTAATAATTTTTTCAAGGATCGAGTATAAGTTTAGGGAATAAGAATAGTTTTAGGGTACAAGATTGGGTGAAGCGTGATCGTGTGGATTATTTCGCAACGAACAGAGACTTGGACGGTAAAATACGAGTTTCGAGTAATTTATTTTAATTTTATCATTTTGGGATGTATTTGGAGCTTGGTCTTAGGCGATTTCAAACAAGAATTTCAACATCTAAATCAGGAAAAGTGATATTCACACTGATTTGAGCTTGCATCTTGATTACCCATTAATTTTTAACACTAAATCACAGATTTGAAGATGGAAATTGAGGAATTTTGGACTTAGACCTAGAATCACTTAAAATGGGATTTGGACTCGTGGGACTTACACCAAGAATCACGACTTAGACCTATAATCACGTTGAACCCCCCCCCCCCCAACCCCCCCCCGCCCCGGTCACTGTGGCTTCCTCTTCCCTAAGTCCTCTTCTTCACTCTCATAGAAAAAGATTGGTGTGGGTCAAATTTATAATTTTGTGTGTAGGGAAAATTAAAAGTTGAAGAGACAGATTTGTGTGTAAATGCGTGTATAATAATACTCCTTCTATTCACTTTTACTTGGCACATTTTGACTTTTTACGCCCCTTAAGAAATAATAAATGAAGTGCATAATTTACCATGATGCCATATTAATTGATACATATTTTATTGGATTTGAGAAAATGATTTGAAATGAGTAATAAATACTGTGAGTATAACAGGAAAAAAAAAATTTGTCTTCTCTTGATATGCATAAAGTGACAAGTAAAAATGAAAATATATTTTTAGTATACATGCCAAGTAAAAGTGAATGGAGGGAGTAGGAATTATAGTGAATATTTTGTAGGGTATAAAATTATGAAAAAATGGAAATCAGAAATTTAGTGCTTTTGAGTGAAGATTAAACGTTTTTTCTTGTGTTTATTTTATTCGGTGGTTGAAAATAGAGGGCTAATGGATTTTGTGATAAAAGAAGTTGGTGATAGGAATTTTTCGGAGTTAATTTTATCCATGGTCATTGAACTTTTGTGTTTGTTACCCAAAAGTCATTTTTCTTTTTTTTTGTTACGTAAAAGTCATTCAACTTTATGTTCATTACACAAAAGTCACTTTTCTTTCTTTTGTTACACAAAAATCATTTTACTTTGCTCTAGTTATCATAAAAGTCACATTTTACTTGANTAAAATAGGACATCAGCCTTTACCGATACATACCTTAAACAAGCTACTGCTCTCCATACGAGAGGGCCAATTTGAGCCAAACAAATTTTGAAAAAACGACAAAAATCGAGTATGACTGAGTCGATAGCAGGAATAAATCCCAAAGTAAAGGGATAAGTATAAACAGAGGAAAAACCAATCCTATAAGAAGATATTCTCTGGTTTGGGTTAGGAATAACTATATGAAAGTCATCTCTCCAACGACAATCTGTTCGAACAGTGGAAATTAAGGGTTCAGTAATTAAAGAAGGATAAGTGTCAGCTCTCTCTAATTTAATTACTTGGTCACGAAGGGATTCTTTATCATGCTCGAAAGATAAATCAGTTGGCACTATTTCTTCGACCAAAGGTTCTTGCATCGACTCAGAAGATTCTTTGCCTTTAGAGGAAGATCTATTAATGAAAGAACCTCTAGAAGTAATACCAGAGCTAGAAGAAGGAGTGATGGAACCAGAGGTACCACCACGAATGGATCCAAGGCCACGAAGTCTACCCCCTCTACCCCTTCTATGTCTCACAGGGGCATTGGGGAAACTGTCAAGAATTGGGACCCTTCTAGGGTTGGGATTTGAAGATGACATGGTAGAAAGGCTTGAACAGAGGAAGAAGTGAATAGAAGTAAATAGTGAAATATTAGGTAAAAATTTGTGGAAGGAGGATTAAGTTTATATAAAAGCAACCGTCAAAGATTAAGAAGTGTAATGATGGAAAGCCTATAATAAAGGCAACTATCACTTCGTGAATAGTGAAGTTGAAGAAGCCTTGAAAAAAGGCTGCAGAATTACAGAGCTAATGAGAAGGAGACACGTGTGCGATGCATTAAATAGAAAAGACAACTGAAGCGTTAGTACTGTCATAGCATTAATTATGGAAAAAATTCCCTTTTTAATGAAGATCCACTTCCCAAATATTTAATTGATAAATAAATGGAAAGTGGGGGGACTATCTGTATTGGGAAAAGACTGAATTTAAATATTGAAGATGACATGCCATGACAAGTGGACCAGTCAAATAGTCAAAGCATGACAAACAGTTAGAAGACACGAGCAACAATAGATGCGGGAGAGAAGATACGAGCTACTATCCAGATGAAACGAGACTCGTACCTGTTTGAGCCATTTAAAGCTCGAAGATCAGAAGGAATTGAAGATATGAATCTGATAGCGTAAAAGAGTCCAAATTCAACATTAAATGCCAAATACGTTAGAGAATTTGTATTTAATAAGAATAATTGAATAACGTTTCTTTTAATATCATTTACTGCTCGTAATTGCCTCATTAAGACAAAGATATTGCACTTTCTCTTAAAATTGACTATAAAAGGAGAAAGTCACAACATTTGTAAGACACAAAATATGATTCCGATTATACTGAAATATACTCTTATTCATTGCTTTATTGTTGTTCACAAAATCTCTTATTTCTTGATTATCAGTAACCCGATTTCTCTATTAGATTCAAGCTTTTAACCAAATATTCAGTTTTCTGGTTAAACAAGACTCTTATATATAAAGTTGTCTTCACCCAGAAAAAATAGTTTAAAAAGTACTTTTTAATACTTCCTATTACCAACCTTGAAATACTTGGAACACGACAAATAATAAGGCAGGCAAAGCATATTTTCCGACATTTTGTGTGGCAACAAATTTTCATTAAAGCTGCAATGTACAATAGCCGGTCAGCGGCTCCGACTTTAATTTGATAAATGTTATCACTTCTCTAACAATATCACTTCCCGTTTGACTATAGATTTTGGCTATCTCTTTTAAAAAAAAAATTAAAGATGTTACTTCCTCCGTTCCAGTTTATGTGAACCTATTTACTTTTTGGTCCGTTCTAAAAAGAATGACCCCTTTCTAAATTTGGTAACAATTTAGCTTAAATTCTCAGTTCTACCCTTAGTGGGAAGCTTTTATAACCACACAAATACTGTTGACCCCTTTTTTAGTTGTTTAGGACCACAAATTCCAAAAGTCTTCATTTTTTCTTAAGCTCCGTGCCCAGTCAAACATGTTCACATATATTGGAACAGAGGGAGTATTTATTTATAAAATATAATCAGTTTTTAAATAAAATAAAAAATTAAATTGTTTTCAAATTCCCAAAAATTATTTTTGGATGAAATTCTTTCTTCCACTCATAAAATTTCAAGTTTTTTTTTCCAAATACAACTTCAACTTCAGAAAATTATTTTTCAACACAACTTCAACAACTCTCTTTTCAAGTTTCAACCAAATTCATATCCAAACGCTAGCTTATAGTTCAATGAAATTAGCATTTTGACAAAGTTAGTCGCCCAAAGATTCGTTTTTGAGTTAATTTTATCCATGGTCATTGAACTTTTGGGTTTGTTACCCAAAAGTCACTATTCTTTCTTTTGTTACGTAAAAATCATTCAACTTTGTGTTAATTACACAAAAGTCACTTTTCTTTCTTTTGTTACACAAAAATCATTTTACTTTGCTCTAGTTATCATAAAAGTCACATTTTACTTGAAAAGTCTATTATGCCCTTGATATTATATAAACTTATGTAATACATTCTATATTAATATATTTTTAACTATGTATTTTATGTATAAATAAAATAACTTAATATTGTTTTATTTATTATTTTTATAATATATTTGTATATTTAAGTTTTTCTTAACCTTAATTTTTAAAATATATTAGTAGCGTTATTAAATTGGTCAATAACTTTAATATATATTAGTAGAGAAATAAAACGGCAAGTACATTTCCGTGAGAAAATTCGCAGGTAAACAAACAAAGAAATGAGGAACAAATCATATGTTAATCTGAAGGAAAATCCCTAGGTACTACATGCGAATTTAGTTGGGGATATTTTATTGGGGATTTACCTGGACAATTGGTTATTTGGGGAATTACGCTACTAGAAATTCGGGAAAAACCGTCCAAAAAAATCGACCAAAGTTGGTTGGTAATAGCCAATAACCGTCCAAAACGCGACCATTAACGTGTGGTCGGTATTTTGAAGGTCGGAAGGGCATACCGACCAAAGTGGGCCGGTAATTTCCGACCAACTTTTGTCGGTCAAGTAAATTCAAAAAAAAGAATTGCTAAGAAAAAGTTTTTTTTTTGACGCTACTAATATATGTTGAAAATTGAAGTTGAGAAAAAAATTAAATATACGAATATATTATAAAAATAATAAATAAACTAATATTAAGTTATTTTATTTATAAATAAAATACATAGGTAAAAATATATTATATAGTATATAATATAGAAGGTATTACATAAATATGAGTAGGTTTATAATATCAAGGGCATAATAGACTTTTCAAGTAAAAATGTGACTTTTGTGATAACTAGAGCAAAGTAAAATGATTTTTGTGTAACAAAAGAAAGAAAAGTGACTTTTGTGTAATGAACACAAAGTTGAATGATTTTTACGTACAAAAAAAAGAAAAGTAACTTTTTGATAACAAACACAAAAGTTCAATAACCATGGATAAAATTATCTCGAATTTTTCGGCTATTCTCGGCGCCGGTCTCTGTTTGAGAAGATGAAGAATATATTATACATCTTTCAAGTAGTTTATTTTTTTATTAATTAAAGACACGTATTACAACATGAATGGTGCGTGAAATACACTATGAGAATGTGATCAAACACCGAAGAGGCGTGTTTTAGCTATATATACTTTAGAAAGATTGAGTTTGTAAAATGATTTTCGTATTCAAAAGGAATATCACAGGAATTTTATCCATAGTTTTGGGAATAAATTATGTATTCTGCCTTAAAACTTTGACACTAAAATAATTCTTAACAAAATCTTGAACATAAACTCAGACATAGGAGTATTTGTTTTGTAGGGAGTACCAATCAACTTTGATATTATTCTTATATAAGCCATATATAATCAGTACAACGACAATCTCCGCCCGATCATTTGGGCCATCTCCCGAGGTATTAGGGGGGAAGTGCACGGTTACCCACTAATAATACATGTATTTACTTTTAAGTCACTGTTTAAAATATCTTTAGTCTTTAGCCACTGCTTTAATAAACTTTAGCTGCCCGGACGAAAATACCCTTCTGCTCATGTCCTTAACTTTTTAACTTAACTTCAGGACTTCAGGACTACATGTCCTTAACTTTTGAACTTGTAACTTTAAGTTCAGGACTTCAGGACTACATTTCCTTAACTTTTAAACTTGTAACTCTAAGTTCAGGACTTCAGAACTACATGTCCTTCACTTTTGAACTTCGAACTCTAAGTTCAGGACTTCAAGACTACATGTCGTTAACTTCAGGACTTCAGGACTACATGTCCTTAACTTTTGAACTTGTAACTGTAAGTATCAGGACCAAGTGTCCTTAACTTTTGAGCTTGTTAGTCTAAGTTCAGGACCTATTGTCCTTAACTTTTGGGCTTCTTAGCCTAAGTTCAGGACATGTTGTCCTTAACTTTTGAGCTTGTTAGTCTAAGTTCAGGACTTCAGGACCTATTGTCCCTAACTTTTAAACTTGTAACTGTAAGTTCAGGACCTATTATCCTTAACTTTTGGGCTTGTAATTCTAAGTTCAGGACCAAGTGTCCTTAACTTTTGAACTTGTAATTCTAATTTCAGGACCAAATGTCCTTAACTTCTGAACTTGGAACTCGAAGTTCAGGACCAAGTGTCCTTAACTTTTGAACTTGTAACTCTAAGTTCAGGACCAAGTACCTACCACAACCATGACTCTTTATGTCTTCTGCTATGCATTTTGTGTAACCCGATAACACCTCGAATTGCAGTGATTGTATTTGCCTCGCCAACAACATCAAGATTACAATTATCAAAATCATTATTAACAACAAAAAGTAAAATATCTGGCCACTTTCATAACTTAATAAAAATGCTTCTAGAATCATTTAGGTGAAATTTAAAGAAAAAAGGAATGATATAAGCAGGAACTGAAATACATGAGTAGTTTCAACAAAGAGAAGAAATATTGTTAAGAAAGAGCATTCAAGGTTTTTAACGATTTGAAGTTTGGACATTGACGAGTAGCAGATTCAGAATATCTTTTTAGATCAAATTAGTTCCAGTATTTGCAGAAAACTGGATAGAGACTTTTAGGTCAAACCCGGACTTGATAGAGGGTTTGGGAAGGAAAAGAGATAGAAGAAAGGGTAACACAGTCTTTTCATATTAATTTTAATAGACTAGTGGCTATTATTGCTAAGCATTAAAAATGTTGGATAAAAGTAAATACCAGCTTAAATAGTGACTACCCCACGCTATTTCTACGGTATTAGGGGTATTATCATTTTTAGCCCGTCAAAAATTATTTATATTTGGTAGAAAAGTGTATGAAATTTGTAGTATAATTTTTTTACATAACATACAAAATGTATATATACACAAAATATATATAAATTTTACATTTTTTTTAACTATTATTTTTACAGCGGCTATACAATATCATTTATTACTTGATTTGATATTTTTTGTAGAACATTTTTTTTTGCATTACCAAGGCATTTTTTCATTGTGACCGAACTAACGGTCTCACTAATCTCCACTCTAACATGAGTAGTTTCGGGATAAATTGCAATCCAACCAAGGCTATGACAAATGTGACTCCCAAAAGAAAAATGTTTAGAATTTCATTTTCTATCTATATTATATTGGTTAAATTTTTTTTTTTTTTTTAAAAATTAAGAGATATTATCCAAAGAGCTGCATGTATAGTAATATAGGAAAATGTGCTAAATTATTTATTGAGTTAACAATCTACTATTATTGAGGCACAAGAGATAGAAATTAGTATTATACAAAAATATGTGAAGAATTTTTAAAATCTTAAATGTGCATTGAAATCTTATTCTTTGCTTTCCTTTCTTTCTCCCATATCCTAGGTAATAGGAGTAATTTTTATTTTTTTTAAAAAAAGGAAATAAAGAAAGCTAAGCGTAGGGTGGTGTTCGATAGTAACAAATTAAAAATTTGGTGAATAAAAAAGATAGTATATAACAAATTAAATATGCAAAGAAGATTCATCGTTGGTGGTGTAACAGATCAACTACTCTCAAATGGACCAAACTTAATTACGACTGCAACACCAACCGCCTTCAAGTAATTGGATAAGTGGTCACACCATATACTTAAATCCTTTTTCTATATGATAGTAAGTATTTTGGCGTGCATACATTATATTCTTATATAGAGTTTATAAGATATTCTAAAACTACTATGAATACTACGAGCTTGTTAATATTTTTCTCAATTTGTTTGGATGGTTGTTACATGTTGTATTATATCGTATTCTTATTTTAAATATAATATTTGTTTCGATTATTACTTGAATCATATTGTCTCGTATCGTTAAATTTATCGTTACATATAACGACGAAAAGTATCAATTTATGAAACAATCGATTTGGTGTGATCACGTCGTTCCCTTATTTTTTTTCTCTCATTGCCCTTCCATATTATTAAATAATCTTATTTTATCCCTTATCCTACTTTTTTATATAATAATTATACCTCATGCCTTCATAACAGTATAAGTTTATGCTTTATACTGTTGGTATATGACATCATGAAATGACTTATCCAAACGTTGTATACATCAAAACGATATAGTACAACATAATACAATACTATACGATACATAACAAATATCCAAAGAAGGCCGATATGAATAGTAGAAAAGGAAATGTAGAAATTAGAATTTCAAATAAATCCTTAAAAAAAGAAGGAAAGGGAAAAAAGTAGGGTTGTGCATGGATCAGATTGGATCGGATTTAGCATATTTGGGATCAAATTTCGAATTCTAGAAAATGCAATCCGAATCGATCTGAATTAGTATCGGTTCGGGTCAAATTTTAAAGTTTGGATCGATCGGATCGGATTTTCGAATTTAGGATCGAATTATTATGCCTCAAAGTTGCAAACTCATATGTATATTTTCTTTGTAAAAGAGGCAATACAGTAAGGGAAATTCATGTTTTTGCAATTATGAGAGTACTATGGTGTCAATATAGCTAAATCCATCAATTGTAAAGGTAATAACTTGGAGGAAATGTAAAGGAAGTACTAACTATCCAAAATTAAAGTTTAGTATTTATACATGCCCAAATAATTTCGGATTTCGGATCGGATCGGATCGTATTAAAATTATACCAATCCGAATCCGAAATTTTAATAAACACAATCCAAAATCTAAAATTGAACGAATCGGTTCAGATTTCGAATATCCGATCCAAATGAACAGCCCTAGAAAAAAAGTACTTCTTTCATTCTCATTTAGTTGCCGGGATAAGATTTTGTACAATATTATATTTAAGGAAAAATTAATTGGGTGCAACTAATTTGACTAATTTACCCCCTTATTATTTCTTTAGTCGTTGTCTATTTACGTACCTCTTAATTGTAGAACAGTTAATGCTAAGGACAAAGTTGAAAGAAAATAATTACTTCTTTATTTGATAAATTGACAAGTATTTGGGAATAATGACCCGAAAAATTTGGGAGAATCTTGGCACACCTTAGCTTTAAGGTGTCAAAACTACTAAAATTTATAAAATGAAATGTTTGTTACAGGACAAAACAATAACATTTTAAAAATTGCAAAGAACTATCTATAGCAAACATTGCCTTGGCCCCCTCCAATATTTGGATCAATTCCCTCTGATACAATATATCAAGAAATGATATTTTTAACGATTCAGAGATTAATTTATTGTTCAAACCATTATCAAACTATAAGGTCTATAAATATAGTCGAGATTTTGTTAAACTTTTGGACCAAAATTTTGACTTGAACTCTTAAGGATATTTCTGATTGATGATGGTTACTAACAACCAACGCTTAGGGTCAAAGCTAATTTGTCGCACAGTGCAATTAATATCATTTATATTTTCACAAACTTACAACAAGTGGTGCATATATCATTTATATTATAGTGAAAACTATTTCTCCCTCGTAAATCACGAGTCCACCCATCATTAATGATAGAAAGAAAAGGAAAAGAAGGTAAAACGATATGTACTTAATCATATTTTCATACTTCATTCGTTTCAATTTATGCGAACCTTTAAAAAGAAATGAAGACTTTTAAAATTTATGATTATAAACAAGTCATAATATTTGTGTGGCTATAATTCTTTTCAATCTTATGATACTAAATATGTCAGAGTATTTGTGTGTATAAAAGTTTTTCACTGAGGATAAAATTAAAAGTTTAAGTTAAATTATTTTCAAATTTAAAAAAAGGTTATTCTTTTTAAAACGAAAAAAGAAAAGAAAAGGTTCAACGAATTGAAGATATCCAAAAAGTGAAGTGACAGAGAACTTGGAGCAAAATGTGTATTAGTTAACGACCACAAAATCATAAGGTGTTATTCTAATTAATGAAAAGGTCTAGCCAAAGAAGCAAACTCAAGCTATCAAAATGGTTACTTCTTATTTGGACATACTAATCAAACAATAATTACTGATTCTTTATATATATATATATATATATATATATATATTTTCATTATTGTCTCTTCTTCTATGGCATCATCAAATAAAACATTTTTCTTTCTCAATCGTTCACTCAAATACTGAATTAGAAAATTAATAGCCGTAGTTACCTAACCAAAAGTAGCAACCAAGTTGTCTATAATGCAACTAACCCATTAATTTGCGAATTCACGTCACTAACTTAACCTTATATTCCAATAGCATTTCTCTATTAGGTCACCAAAGCTTATCAACAACTTTGGCCTTCTATTGCACACGTACGTTTGATATTTGACATATTTAAGTCAGTTTGTTTCGCCTGCAAATGGATCATATATTCACTATAACTTTGATCACTAAACAAAACAAGGGAGTAGAGAAAAACAAAGGAGTTTGTTCATCTAACTTTTTCCCAATGCTGAGGAATGGCGTAACAAATTATGCTACAATTTTCGTTCACGATGCATAAAATATTCAGCCGGAGCTGCTCCTTTAAAATCAAACATTTTTTTATTACAATTTTTGTAAATATTCTCCACATCTTTTCACTTAAAGAATATACTAGTAATTTTTATATCTTAAGTAATTTTTAATAGCTACATTTTATTTATATATATTGAAGAATTAATGTTCGGGTTTACAGCGGAAAGATGTCTTTTCTGTCACCTGTTTTTTCTTAGGAAAGAAAGGAGTAATTGAGTTATTGCCTATTAGGTCAAGCTTTTGGAAGGTTAAATGTGTTATTTTCGAAATAAATACTTATACTTGATAATAAGATGTATTTTGCCAAATTTTGGTGAAGAAATAAGTGTTTTTGAGTAGCAAAAGTTGTTTTCCAACTTTCAAGTAGAAGCTAAGCAAAGTTGCTTCTCCCAAAATAAGTACTTTTAATTTTTTTTTTTAAATTACCAAATAGTAATATATTATCTTATTATTTGGTATACTCAAGCCTACAGTACGAATAAAATATAAATGAATTAACATAAAGAGTCGCTCATCTAACTGTTTAAACTAAAAATAGCTGATAACATAATTCATGCATTTATTATCATATATAATCAGTATATAATTATGTGTACCTGTTTACCTTAAAAATTGAGTAACAAATAAACTTGTAATGTAGTTTTTAAGGATATGTGATTTCACCTAATATCAATTGATAAACGCAAAGATAGATGATGCAAATTGACAATAATGCAAAACAAACCAATGCTTGGTCAATGTCCTCGAGCTAGTGGACCCTCGAGCTTGATAGAGTAAGAATAGCAAAAGAGTAGTAAGTTAATGGGCAGAAGAAAGAAATATTATATTGCTTTGATGTTCGTGAATGTAAAGTGTTTACAAATGATTGGGACCCCTCCTTATATACTAGAGGAATCCTAATTGTGGTACAATTCTAATTACGGAAGTAAATCCCATGATTGATACAAATAACCGCCCTTGATTTGATCTGCTCCGAGATTTCTGCCATGATCTCCGATCGGTTATGAATATCTCGCCTTTCCGTTATTGCATTTCACTCGAAGTCGGTCATACTTAGTCTTGATTGTTGCTGGCCTCGGTCTCGACGGACACTTCGATCTTTGGACTCGATGCCTCGTCTTCGAGCTTGGGTATGATTCATTACGAGATTACCCCCGATGCACCTCCTTTGTTTCGATCAAATAGCAAAATCGGGTATGTCCGATTTTGAACGTATACAGATAGTCCCCTCATTTCTTAGAGTGTAATGAGAAGAAACGAACCGAGCCTTCGATTTTGCACCTCGACCAATCATAATGTCACCCTCGTGATGTAAGCGACGGAGGCGACTGAAGCGTCGCGACTGCACAGTTCTCTAGATCATTAATTAGTGTCAGTTGATGGTCAGCCACTAATGCCTTTGAACCGTCATAGCAAACATTATAAATAGACCCTCCTCATATATTTTTCAAACTTTACTTTCAAAACTTTTCTTAGTCTTCAAAGCTCTCCTACTTTCTTCAAGTTCCTCAATTCCATAAATTATCTACATCATGTTCGCCAATCCTCTCTTAAAACATCAAACTTCATCTTCTTCTTTTTTCTGAACTCACATAGACATGGCGAAAACATCTAAATCCATTCCCCAAAAGAAAAAAGCCTCTTCGTCGCGGCCGGTGATAAAACGCTGGTGGAGCCACGCATCGAGGAGTGTGTTCTGGGGTCGTGCGATCTTACCTCCGATTTCAAGATCGAGAAACCCTCATCTGTCCCTAGCCGATGTAAGCCGATGTCGAGGTACATATGCTCGATAACTGAGGGCGACCTGAAGTAGGTAAAAAAAGGATTGCTGTTGGGAAGGAAAGAGGTGGTGACCCCGACCCATGAAGAGGACATCACCACTCACGTGAAAGGGTTCTTGAGTGTTTACACTTGCCCTTTTACGCGGAGTCCCGTTGACCCCGTTATCCTTGATTTCTGCCGCCAATACCAAATAACCCTGGGGCAGATCCATCTTTCCTTCTGGCGCATTGTTATTTTGCTCCGATTCTTCGTGAGCCAAGTCGAGGGGATGCCTTTTACTCTTGACCACCTTATTAGAATGTATAACCCCCATCTCTATCGAGGCGGGTTGATAAGGCTTCAGCGCTGGGCCACCAAGTTGTTGTTCTCGAGCATACATGAGGACAAGGACCGAGGATGGATGGGCCGGTTTGTCCGAGTGAGGACTTCTGACATAATTCTGGCCAAGAAGATACCGGTCCCTGAAGAGTGGAACATGAAGCGTAAGCACGAACTGACCTATAGCTTCCGTCTACTATTTTGTTTCTTTTGTCTTTTCGTATTGACATCCTTTCCTATGATACATTGGTTTCTTGGGTGCCCAGTGCAATCCCAAACCTTGAAGTCTGGGTTCGGAAGATGGCCTCGACCTCTTCGTACTCTAAGCGCTGTTGGCGTGATTTGGCCAAGGGCCGATGGGAGGCCAAAAATCACGGTAAACTCCTCTATCGAGTTTGATACCTTTATGTGAAATGTGTCTTTCTTATTTTTACTTGATTTCCTCCCATACAGGTCTTAGAGACAATGCTGCCATGAGGCCGCCCCCAGCCGGGGAAGAGGAGGCCCCGAAAACGGCTAAGGACAAGAAGAGGAGAAGGGCCTCGCCTTCCGATACTCCAAAGCCTAAGAAGAGCAAGGCCCGTAAGTCAAAGAATGATATTGTCGCTCTGTCTGCCGACGTAGCCCAAAAGCTACGAGATGAAGAAGGGGAGGGAGAAGATGCTGACTTTGAACTGGTGGCTCGAAAGAGGGGAAGCGTCAAAGCTTCAAAAGCAGTTGAGCCAGTGATGGTCGAGGAGGCTCATCTTCAGACCAAGGAGATCTCGGAAGATGGTCCGAGCAAAGTCCCCGAGTCATCGGGGGCTGAAGATGTCTTGCACCACGACGAACAATAGACGAGTGTGCCTGTCCGTCGTGACGAACAATTGGCGGGCGTGCCTGAAGGGTCCGATTCCGAGGCCCTTCGAAAAGGAGAGAGTGCTCCAAGTGACTTGCTTGGGGCAATCAATATTGATGATTCGCCGCCCGACCCCACATTTTCTGAAGGGCAATTTCGGGAGGCACAGTCTATGGAGACCCCCGATGTGGCAACGACCCATGAAGGGGAGGACATATTCTGTGGCTGCTTCACGGGGGTCAATGATTTTTCTAACCTAGATGCAACGATCATTTTTGATGAGGCTCAGCGACTCCTGAACTAGGTAAATTTCAGCCCCCGTTATTAGGTTTACGTTTGCTTTTATTTCCTTTTGTTTGATTTCCTTCCTTTCTCCATAGGCGGTGGCGCTTCACCGGGAAGCATTTTCCAAATCCCTAGCTGAGCTGAACCGGTGTGAGGCCGATCTCAAAAGGCTCACGGAGGAGAGAGACGCCATCAAACTCCTTTATGTGCAAAAAGAAGAGGAGATCAGAGACCTCCGAGCTAAATTGGCAAGAGCTCAGAAAGAGCAGACCGATCTCATCGAGCAGGTAACGTAAATTTTTTGCGAGCCTGACATATCAATTTGAAATTGGCGACTAACACTTAGATCCTGCGGGTTTAGTAGAAGGCCGAAAAGATTGAACAGCTTTGCGACGAGGCTGAGGTGAAAGAGGTAGAGACTTTAGGGTGGAATTAGAACATGGACCGTCTTGCCTCGTAGAAAGATGCCGCTCGGGCCCAGCTATCTTCCGCTGAGCGTCAACTCCAAAGCATGAAGGAAGAGATCTTGGCTCGAGCTAAGAAAATTGAAGAGCTCGAGACTCGGCTGGCCGCTGAGCTTGCAAAGGCCGTATTTGTAGTGGAAAAAGTAAAGGCCGATGTGGAGGCGGTCGTGGCCGTCTACCGAGCCAAAGCTGAAGTCGCTAACGCTCGAGAAAAGGAAATTTATGATGCTACTCAGGTTCGATTATCCCGCATTGCTGAGCACGTTGAATGCCAGTCTCGGAGAGAGACTCTCGAAGAGATTCATGCTCGTGGCTTTGACCTCAAGGCCGATATCGAGAATGCGAAAGTGGTAGGGGCCGAAGCCGAAGCTTTGCTCTCTGATGATGATGACTCCAGGAGTGCGAGCGGATCCGAGAGCGGAGAAGATGAAGATGAAGCTCCCGGGGAAGATTAGGCACTTAGAAATTTTTCCTTCTTTTTTGGATTTTCTGTAAGGCCCTAAGTGGTCTTTGTAAATTTTTCGTATTCGTTTGTTTGTGAATTCGAAACTTAAGCGATTTGATCGGAGTTGGACTAATATAGTCTCTATCATCGACTGAGCATTTGCTCGGACTCATAGTAGAAAAAAAACCCTTAGGTTTCATTTGAGAGAGGGCGGATCCTCGAACCCTAAAAATATAATGGCCCTTAGGCTCTTTGAATTGGGCCGTTATGGCCTCAAAAGAGTGGCTTCTTCCCTTTTCGGCTTAAAAAGATTAATCATATAAGAATTTATTATGTCTTAGCACGAGATAACTCTGTACCCACAAGGATTCTCGAGGGTTAGAGTTATCAAAAACTTTGTTATGCCTTAGCATAAGTTTGTTCGATAGTTCGAATAATTTAGTACCCCTTAAGGTTTTCGAGGGTTGATGTTATCGAAACCCTTTGTAATTTTGCTGAGGGTAGCCTTGTTTAACCGGTTTTGTGAAAATATTTGAAGGCCTGTTTTATTACGGAATTTGGATGTCTCCGAACCGTGTTAATTCGGCCGTAGCCTTTAACTTGAGATTTGCCCTTTGGGCTTGTTTCTCAACAATACTTCGAACTTTGTTCGGAGTACTAGTCCCCGAGTGGGATGGTCGTGGCCTGTAAAATCGAGAGTTGCCTTTACAAGGTCTTATGACTTTGAAGTTTAGTAATTCGAGAAGGTCGATTTTCGGATGGCAGGCCCAGAGTACGGGGTTAATTGTCCGACTTTAGTTACGATTGGCTCTTGAGCCAGTTTTCATAATATATAGTACAAAATTGTAAAGAAGAAATCTCACTAAGGCATGGAACATATGATAGGGAAAAATTACTTCTTTCAATAGATCATTCATGCGTACATGTTTTGTCATTAGGGCTCGGGCAATCTACGTGGGCACGGTTCGCTTGACCATTTGGCCCTTTACAAAATTTCCTACCGAGACCCTGTTGACACGAGGTGTTTTTCTTGAAAATGTAACATCCGAGGGTGATGCCCCCCAGTATTCGAGGTTGATTATAAAGAAGCCTCGGATACTGTTGAATTATCCCCAGGTAGCACATATAATTGTTGCCTCGTTAAAAACCTCGCCGGAAAAACCCATTTGGGATAAAAATCGATCTAAGGAAAAAAGAGTGCAACACGTGCTTTAAAACCTAAGGTCTTCGTGTTGAAGAGCTTCTCGATGTCTTCGATCGAACACCTGCAGTAAGTTAGCATCAATAACAAATGAAAAGGGAGAAAGTCATACCTTAGCAATAATATCGTTTGAGGAGTGATATGTTCCAATTGTTTGGCAATTGTTCGCCCTCCATTGTGCCAAGTTTGTAAGATCCCTTTCTGATGACACCGAGAACCTGATATGGCCCTTCCCAATTTGGGCCGAGTTTCCCTTCATTTGGGTCTCGAGTATTAAGGATGACTTTCCTCAGAACTAAGTCCCCTATTTTAAAGTGTCGAAGATTGGCTCTTCGATTATAATATCTTTTGATTCGCTGTTTCTGGGCGGCCATTCAAACGAGGACTGCTTCCCGTTTTTCGTCTAACAATTCGAGGCTTGTGCTCATAGCCTCGTGATTTGATTGTTCCGTTGTGCATCGAAACCTGATGCTTGGTTCCCCGACTTCGACCGGGATCAGAGCTTCAGCGCCATATACTAATGAGAACGGTGTTGCCCTTGTACTGGATTTCTTTGTTGTCCGATTTGCCCAAAGGATTTCGGGAAAAATTTCTCTCCGTTTCCCCTTAGCGTCATTCAACCTTTTCTTTAGGTTTTGAATGATGGTCTTGTTCGTTGATTCTTCCTGTCCATTCCCACTAGGATGATACGGCATCGATAATGTCCTTTTTATTTTGTGATCTTCGAGGAACTTTGTTACTTTGTTGTCGATAAATTGTTTTCCATTGTCTCACAATATCTCGGCGGGTATCCCGAATCGGCATACGATGTGATCCCAGATGAATTTTATAACTTCTTTCTCTCTGGCTTTCTCGAAAGCCCGTGCTTCAACCCATTTAGAGAAATAGTCAGTCATAAGTAAAATGAACTTAGCTTTACCTGGGGCCGATGGCAGAGGACCAACGATGTCCATCCCCCATTTCATGAATGGCCACGGGGATAGGACTGAATGAAGTTGCTCTCCGGATTGGTGGATCATCGGCACATGCCTTCGGCATTTGTCACATTTTCGAACGAACTCCTTAGTATCTTTTTCCATACTATCCCAGTGATTTGGTGCCTTAATGGTTCCCGCAAGTGCCCTCGTGAATTTCTCGCAGGACGTAGTCGGTGTCTCCCGGACCCAAGCATATTGCCAATGGCCCATCGAACATCCTTCTGTATAATGTTCCATCTTCGGCCAATGTAAATTGTGCAGCTTTCGTTCGAGGAGTCCTTGATTCCTTAGAGTCCGAGGGAAGTTTCCCGTTCTTCAGATAATCGATATATTTGTTCCTTCAATCCCAAGTTAGGCTTGTGGAGTTTATTTCGGCGTGGCCTTCTTCGACCACCGATTTTAAAAGTTGTACGATAGTCCCCGAGCTGATTTCATCATCTTCGACTGATGAACCTAAGTTTGCAAGGGCGTCGGCCTCACCATTCTGTTCTTGAGGTACATGATGTAGAGTCCATTCTTTGAGCCGGTGTAAGGTTAGCTGCAATTTATCCAAGTACCTTTGCATTCGATCTTCTCGGACTTCGAACGTTTTGTTGAGCTAGTTAACCGTGAGCTGGGAATCACACTTGGCCTCGATGACCTCAGCTCCCAAACTTTTAGCCAACTCGAGACCTGCAATCATGGCCTCATATTCGGCCTCATTGTTAGTCAACTTGGGGGTTTTGTTAGATTGTCTAATCGTATTTCCTGTAGGTGGCTTCAAAATGATGCCTAGCCCAGACCCCTTCACATTCGAAGCACCGTCTATGAAAAGGGTCCACACTCCCGAGGATGTGTTCGATTTTAGAAATAGCTCTTTTTTGACTTCGAGCACGAGGGCAGGTGTGAAGTCGGCCATGAAGTCTGCTAAGATTTGAGACTTGATGGCTGTTCGGGGTTGGTACTCGATATCGTACCCGCTGATTTCGACGACCCATTTGGCCAATTGGCCCGAGAGCTCGGGCTTGTGCAAAATGTTACGAAGGGGATAAGTGGTTACAGCACAAATTGGGTGACATTGAAATATGATTTTATTTTCCTAGAGGCGCTTATTAAAGTAAGCGCTAATTTTTCTAAGTGTGGGTACCGGGTCTCTACTTCACCTAAAATTCGGCTAACATAGTAAACAGGAAATCGTGTACCTTGTTCTTCTCGAACTAAGACACCACTTATCGTAACCTCCGAGACTGCCAAATATAAGTAGAGTTACTCGTCCGCTTTTGGAGTATGAAGCAATGGCAGGATCGAAAGGTATCGCATTAATTCTTCGAATGCCTGTTGGCATTCCGGAGTCGAAGTAAAATTGTTCTTCTTCTTGAGAAGTGAAAAAAACCTGTGGCTTCGATCAGAAGATCTTGAGATGAACCAGCCTAAAGCAGCTATCCGTCCTGTTAGACATTGTACGGACTTAACGTTGTCCATGACTGTGATGTCTTCGATTGCCTTGATTTTATCGGGGTTGATCTTGATTCCCCGATTTGATACCATAAAGCCGAGGAATTTGCCTGAACGGACCTCGAATGCATATTTCTCGGGGTTGAGCTTTATGTTGTACTATCTCAATATGTGGAAGGTTTCCGGCAAATGTGTCAAATGGCCCTCTGTGCGCGGGAGTTTAACTAGCATGTCATCAATATAAACCTCCATTGATTTACCTATTTGTTCTTCGAACATATGGTTCACTAGGCGTTGATAAGTAGCACCAGCATTTTTTTAGCCCAAACGGCATTACATTATAGCAATAAGTACCGAACTTAGTGATAAATGATGTCTTTTCCTGATCCTATGGGTTCATTTTGTATTTGGTTGTACCCGGAGTAGGCATCAAGAAAACTGAGGATCTCGTAGCCGGCCGTGGCATCAATCATGCGATCGATATTCGGCTCTGGAAAAGAGTCCTTAGGGCATGCTTTGTTTAAGTCTTTGTAATCTACACACATTCTAAGTCTATTCCCCTTCTTGGGGACTACAACTACGTTTGTTAACCACTCGGGATATTTTATTTCCCGAATGAATCCTATTTTGAGAAGTTTGGTTACCTCGTCCTTGATGAATGCATGCTTTACTTTGGACTGCGGCCTTCTCTTTTGCTTTATCGGTCTGAACTTCGGGTCCAAAATTAATCGATGAGTTGTGATCTTCGGTGGGATCCCTGTCATGTCAAGGTGAGACCAAGCAAAACAATTCATATTTTTGATAAGGAATTTAAATGAGTTTTTCCCTGAGCTCGGGAGTTAACCCCGTGCCCAGGTATACCTTTCGATAGGGTAGATGCTCGATCAATATGACTTGCTCCAGCTCTTCGACCATTGACTTTATGGCATCGGAATCATCAGGGATTTTGAAGGTTCGAGGTATCATACAATCGTCATCCTCGAGAGTCTCCTGCTGTTCTGATCTGGTCGAAGCTGGCCACTGTGGTTGCTATTTGACACCCTGTTTTTCCTTTCTGATCCCTTGGTTGATGTTAGTGCCGATACTGGTATTACTTCATCAATTCCAAACATCTCTTTGGCCGCCGGTTGTTCGCCGTACACCTTTCTGACTCCTTTCGGTGTTGGGAATTTCAAGACTTGATGAAGCGTTGAAGGTACTGCCCTCATATTATGGATCCAAGGTCTTCCGAGCAGCGCATTGTACCTCATATCTCCTTCGATCACGTGGAACTTCATTTCCTGGATAGTTCCAGCAACGTTCACTAGAACATGATTTCCCCTTTGGTGGTTTCACTCACCATGTTGAAACCGTTGAGCACTCGAGCTGCAGGCACGATCTGATCCTAAAGGCCGAGTTGCTCCACGACCCTTGATCGAATAATATTCGCCGAGCTACCTGGATCAACCAACATACGTTTAACTTGAATTTTATTCATAGGGATAGATATTACTAGTGCGTCGTTGTAAGGCTGTTCAATCCCTTCTGTATCCTCATCGTTGAAGGATAAGGTATCTTCTATTAAGTAGTCCTGAGTACGCTTCTCCCTTGTGATTGCGACTTTGGTGCGTTTAAATGTCGGACCCTGAGGGATATCGACCCCACCGACGATCATATGAATCACGTGCTGCGGTTCCTCCTGGTCATTTTTCCTATTTGCATCCCAGTCCCTGAAGTGATTTTTGGCTCGGTCACTTAAGAACTCTCGAAGATGATCTTGGTTGAATAAACGAGCTACCTCTTCCCTTAATTGTCTGCAATCCTCAGTTCTGTGACCATGAGTTCCATGGTACTTTCACATTTGATTCGGATTCCTTTGAGCTGGATCGGTTTGCAGGGGTCTGGGCCATCTAGTATCCTTGATTCGTCCAATGGCCGACACAATACCTGAAGCATCGACGCTGATGTTGTGTTCCGATAACCGTGGTGCTTCCTTAAGCTCGACGTGTTTACCGAAGCCATTCTTACTCATGAGCTCTCGAGAATTTTGACCTCGATCATTCCTTCTGTCATTTCGAACGGGAATACGTCCCTGTCTATTGTTCCTTCATTCTGTGCTATATGGTTGGTATCGATCTCTATTCGATCGGGGCTCTCTGTCGATGTCCCTTTGAATCCTGCCTTCGGACCTAAATGGGTAAAAGGAACCGGATGGAGCTCGCAACTGGTCATGCTCGACTCTGATATTCGATTGGTACCGATTATGCACATCGGCCCAGGTCACTGCTGGATACTTAATCAAATTATGCTTTAGTTGACATAACACTATCAAACTCGCTCGTTCAAAGCCTGAGTAAAGGCTTGGACAGCCCAATCATCGGTAACCGGGGGTAGGTCCATGCGTTCCATCTGAAATCGAGATACGAACTCCCTTAGCATTTCATTGTCCTTCCGTCTCACTTTAAAGAGGCCTTACTTCCTGGTCGCGACCTTTATTGCTCCGGTGTGTGCCTTGACGAACGAATCAGCGAGCATGGAGTAAGAATTGATGAAATTAGGCGGCAAATCGTGGTACCATATCATTTCCCCCTTTGATAAAGTTTCTCCAAATGTTTTCAACAAAACGGATTCAATCTCATCATCTTCTAAGTCATTTCCCTTTATTCCGCATGTGTACGAATTGATGTATTCATTAGGATCGGTGGTCCCGTTGTACTTGGATTGTATGGCATACGAAACTTCTTAGGAATGGGCTTCGTAGCCGCACTTTGAGGAAAAAGCTTCTGCACGAACTTCTTCGAATCCAAGCCCTTTAGGATCGGGGGTACCCCCGGTGTTTGGTCAACTCGTGAGTTGTACGTTTCTACCATTTTGTCATTAGCCTCGATTTTCTTTTCACCTAATTCTATCCGTTTAGTAAGCTCCTCGAGCATTTTCATGATGGCAGGATCAGTTCCCGATCCATTATCATTCAATTTTTCCTGCACGGGTTCGACCCTATGAGCAACTTCCTGTGATGTACCGAGTTCGATTCTTCTTGGGGCTCGATTCTGATTTTGGAGTTGTGCTATCGTGGCCTGCTGAGTTTGTAGCATGTCAAATATCATTCGAAGGCTAATTCCGCCTTCTTCACCATTTTGTGTGTTCCGATCGACTGCTCGGGCATCTCTATGGACGCTATTTTCAGGGTCAGCACCTAAATCTCCATGAATGACGTCATGAGAATTGAAATAACCGGATCCACAGCCTATAGTGCGTCGTGATCGATTGGAGGTACTCCATTCCCCAGGGCGACTTTGTGCTCGTTTTTGCCATGAAGACCAAGGCCGGTGTCTGTGTGAGCGGGTACTGCTTGAGAGTTTGACATGTTGAATCCTGAAATCAAAAATACTCACAAGAACAAGCGCAAAAGTACTGTGTGTTACGAAGGTTAAAATATTAAGCAATCACTATTATCCTTAGCCCCACGGTGGGCGCTAAACTGTTTACCCAAAAAATTAACTAACAATTAAACTTCTAATGTGGTTTTTAAGGATATGAGATTTCACCTAATATCAATTAATAAACGCAAAGATAGATGATAAAAATTGACAATAATGTAAAACAAACCAATGCTTGGTCAATGTCCTCGAGCTCGTGGACCCTCGAGCTTGATAAAGTAAGAATAGTTAAAAAGCAGTAAGTTGATGGGTAGAAGAAAAAAATATTATATTTCTTTGATGTTCGTGAATGTAAGGTGTTTACAAATGATGGGGACCCCTCTTTATACACTAGAGGAATCCTAATTGTGGTACAATTCTAATTACGGAAGTAAATCCCATGATTGATACAAATAACCGCCCTTGATTTGATCTGCTCCGAGATTTCTGCCGTGATCTCCGACCGGTTATGAATATCTCGCCTTTTCGTTATTGCATTTCACTCGAAGTCGGTCATACTTAGTCTTGATTGTTGCTGGCCTCGGTCTCGACGGACACTTCGATCTTTGGACTCGATGCCTCGTCTTCGAGCTTGGGTATGATTCATTAAGAGATTACCCCCGATGCACCTCCTTTGTTTCGATCAAATAGCAAAATCGGTTAGGCCCGTTTTTGATCGTATACAATACCGGCTAAAGAAAGTAAATGGTGAATCTGACAGGCTATTTGTCTAAAGAGCTCGATAAATTTTGACTTAATCATAAAAAGCTCTGTATTGGTGGTGAAAAAGAGCTACACGTGGAATACTAGAATCCTGACATGGCATAACACGTAAGAGCAATAATATAGAAACACGTGACAGTCTTATTTGATAGAATAAGAAATGGCACGGGAGAAAAACACCCACGAGATAGTACCGAGCCTAATAGATGGCAAAGACTGAATCAAGATAGTAAAAAGGGAAGATTCATGAACCTTCAATTAATGAGGAGGGGAATCAGAATCGTTACAGAATCTCGTGAACAATTACAATTACCAATTGTAACGGATCATTAATACCATTAAAGCTCGTAATGATTTAACCATAAATGGAAAGACACATTATATGTGTAAATCTCTATACAAGAGGGGAGAGTTTCACTTGTAAGGACATCTGGGACAATATTGAGACATATACTTTACTTTTTGCTTTCTCAAAATTCTTTGCTTCAATCTTGCAATCAATTATTTCCTTAGTTATTCTTGTTATTTTCCTTTGATATCTTTGAGAAAGTGAAGCTAAACTTGGTTATCAATAACACGTTTTCTTCTAAATTAGATTTTGACTGAAAGACATAATTTTGGTTAAACAAATTGGTTTCGTTACTGGGAATCTGATAATCTTTTCACTTTCCAAATTCATTTTTCTATCAAACAACCATGTCGACTGTCAACGAGTCAACGACAACAACCAAATAAACCAACAGAACCTAAAAGAGGGTGGAACTCCAATCCCTTCACCTCAAAGTTCTCCTCGACACTCCCCGGAGAGGTCACCTCAAAGATCAACATCACACATGAATGATCAACAAGGAGATGAGCAAACTGCCGAGGACGCATTAAAATAGCTAATTGCGGAACACGCCAACAATGCCCTTCAAGCTTTTGTCAGTGGATTCCCAACTGCGCCGCCAACTCCACCTCCAAATAACACTGCAACTATAGAAAACCCAAGCTCAGGACTTGCTAATTCGGGAAGCGGAGGATCTCCCAGTGAATCTCGCGACGGAAGGTCAGGTACACCAAATAATTCTGAGGTACAAAGTTTAGTACTAGCTTTGCAGAAGTAGATCAAGGAGCAGAATGATCGCATAGAACAAATACCCGGTGTGCCGCCCGTGATTAAACGAGTGGATATTGACAAATATTCACAACAGCCATGGAAGCCAAGTGCAGCTCCCTTACCAATTCCAAAGAAGTTTAAAATGCCTGATATTTCGAAGTATGATGGAACAACCGACACACGAGATCATGTAACGGTGTTTAAAACTGGAGTGAAAGGTAATGATTTAACCAAGCAAGAAATTGAGTCGGTGCTGGTCAAAAAATTTGGCGAAACACTTACAAAAGGAGCATTAACATGGTATTCTCTTTTAGCAGAAAATTCTATTGATTTTTTTGCTGAGCTTGTAGATTCATTAATAAAAGCACATTCGGGAGCTCAAAAAGTTGAGAAGTGAATGGAAGACATCTTCAAAATAAAACAAGGAGATACAAAGCTACTGAGGGAATTTGTGGATAGATTTCAACGTGAAAGAATGATGTTATCACGCGAACCTGATAATTGGGTGGCCATGGCATTTGCGAGTAACTTAAATGAAAAAAGCTCAGAAGCCACGAGGAGACTCAAAGAAAGCTTGTGGGAGTTCCCTGCTACAACTTGGAATGATGTTTACAACAGGTATAGTACGAAGCTACGGATAGAGGAAGATACTATCACTCGGTCACGGAGTGATGAAAGAACAAGTTTGAGGTGACCAGAAATTGAAAAAAGGTCCGGTAAGAACAGGTACGAACCTTCCATGGGACCAGCAGGATGGAATTCACGTTCTAAAAAAGAAAATCTAAGGCATGGTTCTAGATCCAGAGACAGAGACGCGAGTTCATCATCAAAGTTCGGGAAAGAGCGAGATGCGCGGGACGACAATGTTAATATAAAGGCAAAAATTGGTGATTTCTGTTTCAATATCAACACTTCTGAGTTGGTAGCTGTTTTAAGAAGCATGGGAGATAAGGTGCGGTGGCCAAAAGAAATGGGATCAAACCCTAGCAGAAGAAATCCAAATTTCTGGTGCGAGTTTCATAATGACCACGGTCATAAAACAACAAATTGCAGACTGCTACAGGGTGAAATAGAGCACTTGTTGAAATAAGGTTATTTAACTGACTTGTTCAATGAGAATGGTAAGCTAGCGTATATGAAGAATAGACGAGAACCTCCAAAACCTCCATCACTAAAAAGGACAGTTAATGTGATAAGCGGAGGTGAGGAGCAACAATGTGACATATATGGCTGCAAAGAAGATACCGAAAGTCACGGTTACCCACGGAAAGCGAGTTCGCTAAGTTTTGGAAGAAGACAACATAATGTTTGAGGATGCAGATGCAGATGGAGTGATGACTCTTCACAATGATGCACTGGTATTATCTTTACTTGTATATGATACTAATGTGAAACAAGTTTTGATTCATCTAGGTAGCTCCTTAAATATTATTCTTCTAAGAGTGGTAAACGAGATGCAAGTCGATGATAAAATGGTGCCCAAGCACGTACCTTATCTGGATTCGACAATTCAAGCATTCTTACAAAAGGGAAAATAGTGCTTACTACATTTGCAGAAGAAGTTGTCAAAGATATGAAATTTCAAGTAGTAGATACGGACATGGCGTACAATATGATTCTCGGTAGACCTTGGATTCATGATATGGATATTGTTCCATCTATTTTACATCAGGTTATCAAATTCCCTTCACAATGGGGAATTAGACAAATCCGTGGTGATCAGCAGGCTTCTAGAAGTATTAATTCAGTGGCGGATTTGAGCATAAAGAACGATGTAGACAAAAAATAGCAATTACAGAATTCAGTTGAGGATTTAGCATCACAAACCTCAACTGGAGATGGATAAACGGATGTAGATTCAAGAGCAGAAGAGAATGAAAACATCAAAACAATGATAGAAGAACTCGAAGCAGTGGTGTTGTTTATACATTGGCCGGACAGAATAATTTACATTGGAACCAACCTAAGCGCAGAATGAAAGGTAAGTTAATTGAATTCTTAAAAGCTAATGTAGACTGCTTTGCTTGGTCGCATTCATATACGACAGGTATACCACCGGAGGTGATGACCCACAAGCTAAATGAAGATTCATCATATCCACCTGTCAAATAGAAGAAAAAGAAGCAAGGATCCTTCAAAAATCAGGTGATCCGGGATGAGGTCCAAAAACTTTTTTAAAATTGGGTCCATACGAGAGCTAAAATACCCTAACTGGCTAGCTAATATTGTAGTGGTACCAAAAAAATGGGAAGTGGCGAGGTTGTGTAGATTATAATAGCTTGAATAAAGATTGTCCTTAAGACTCATTTCCTTTACCGCTATAGATCAACTAATTGATTCTACTGCAGGACATGAGTTGTTGAGTTTTTTAGATGATTATTCAGGATAATCAGATAAAAATGGATCCTTTAGATGAGGAAAAAACTTCCTTTATCACAGACAGTGGGACTTACTGTTATAAAGTATTGCCTTTCGGACTAAAGAATGCTGGAGCCACGTACCAAAGATTGGTAACAAAAATGTTTCAAGAACACCTGGGAAAAACCATGGAAGTCTACATCGATGACATGCTTGTGAAGTTAGCACAAGCAGGAGATCATATTCAACATTTGTCAGATACTTTTCAGATTCTCCGCAAATTCAATAAGAAGTTAAATCTTGAAAAGTGTGCATTTGGCGTGTCTTCAGGTAAATTTTTAGGTTTCCTTGTTTCTAACCGAGGTATAGAAGTAAATCCTGCACAGATCAAAGCCATTGAAGAAATACCAGACATACTCACGAGCAAAAAGAAGGTGTAGAGGTTGACAGGTAGGATAGCTGCTTTGGGAAGATTTATTTTCAAACCTTCGGAAAAAAGTTTTAAGTTCTTTTCAGTGTTGAAAAAGCAAAACCAATTTGAGTGAACTGAAGAATGTCAACAAGCACTCAAACATCTAAAAGCATACTTGTCAAACCCACCGTTGCTGGCTAAACCAAAGAATGGAAAAAGGCTACTCATCTATCTTGTTGTATCAGAGATGGCGGTAAGTGCAGTGTTAGTACGTGAAGACAAAGGTAAACAATCTCTAATTGATTATGTTAGCAAATCTTTATTGGATGCTGAAACTTGATATCCTCATTTAGAAAAACTTGCTTTAGCACTAATCATGGCATCTAGAAAGTTGAGGCCTTATTTTCAATGCCACCTTATCTCTGTAGTAACCACTTACCCCATAAGAAATATATTACAAAAGCAAGAAGTATCAGGTAGATTAGCCAAGTGGGATATAGGGCTCAGTGAATATGATATCACATACCAACCTAGAACTGCGATAAAATCACAGGTTTTAGCAGATTTTGTGGCAGACTTCGGCCCAAGGATAATACCTGAAGCAGAAAAGGAACTACAGGTGTTCAACAGGCCTAATCCGAGTACTTGGACCCTATTTACTGATGGCTCCTCCAATGTTAAAGGAGCGGGTTTAGGCATTGTTCTAATCCCACCTTCAGGAGAAACCATAAGGCAGGCAATAAAGTGCCATTCCATTACTAACAGTGAAGCAGAATATGAAGCTGTAATTGTAGGTATGGAATTGGAACGAGAACTTGAAATAGTGCAGATTATAATTAAAAGTGACTCTCAGCTTGTCGCTAATCAAATGCAAGGGACTTATATAGCTAGAGAGGCGAGGATGCATCGATATTTGGAAAAGGCACGAGAGTTAATCAGACAATTCCAATCTTGGAAAATTGTACAAATACCTAGGGAGGAAAATGCTGAAGCAGATGTGTTGGCTAATCTCGCATCCGTTGCAGAAGTAACAAGTGAAGAAAATACTTCAGTAATACATTTGTTCAATTCGGCACTCGATCAGGATAATAACGAGGTACATTTTAATAATTTAACATGTGATTGGAGAAACGAGTTCGTTAATTTTTTGGAGTACGGGATTCTAACTGAAGATAAGAAAAGGTTAAATCACTTCGACGAAAAGCTGCCCGTTATTGTTTGGATCGTGGCAATCTGTATCGAAAGATGTTCGGTGGGCCTTTAGCAAGATGTCTCGGACCTTCTCAAGCAGAGTATGTGATGAGAGAAGTACATGAGGGGCACTGTGGAAATCATGCAGGAGGAAGATCCTTGGTAAAACCTCTAATCAGAGTAGGGTATTATTAGCCAAAAATGAAAGAAGATGCGGAAAAGTTTGTGGCCAAGTGTGACAAATGCCAACCAAATGGCAACAACATGCATTGCCCGGCGGAGCTATTATATCAGTTATTTCACCATGACCTTTTATGAACTGGGGGATGGATATCGTGGGTCCACTACCACAAGCCAAAGGAAAGGTACGATTTTTTTTAGTATTAACAGAAGCTCCAAAAACAAACTAAGTTCTAAAAGAACACTAAGGAGTAGAATCCAATGCGACATTATCAGCAGCGGGAGAGGCAGAATCCAATAAGGTATCATCAACATCGGGAAAAAATCAACTTGAGCAGAAGAAGCTTGAATGCCAACTTCACCAGGAGTAAGTCATCACCTTCGGGAACGCCGACCTCAGCCTCAGGTGAATGAAAGTCTTGATTTTGCTGAGTTTTCTCGATTGCTTCTTTAGCTTTAGCAATCTCAGCATTGAGATCAAAACCTTCCTGGTTAGCCTCCATCAAAGTCTTGAGGCGGGTATTCAAAAAAGCCCAACTTATATCAAGTGTCGATTTATTTCCAAGGGCATCGTAATCTTTCTCCCACTGGTCAATTTTAGCCTTCAACTCTTCTTTCTCAATCAAAGAGGCGTCATAAAAAATCTTCAGAGGAGCGAGGTAACTCTCCAAGAACTGGATCTTATCAGAAGAGACATGGAGGTCTTCTTGAACCTGAGTAAGTGTTTGAACTAGCTCCCCGTCATAAGTCTCCTTTTGATTAAGGAGTTCTTTCAAACCCCTTATCTCCTCGGTAGCTTTAGAAAGTTGCTTTGCAAATGAAGATTATAGGATGTCTTTGTCTCTGCCAACTTGATTTGAAGAGGCTTTTTTAACCGCCAATTCCGCCGCCATCATCCTTAGTTGTTGTTCCAAAGCACACTTTTCTTCAGCTAAAAGTTCTTTCTCCAATTGAAGACCCTCATATTGTTCCTTCTAGTTATCCACTTCAGTATGATATCATTGACTGCTCAGTGTGAAAAATTCTTTTCATAAGCTCTGTGCTTATCAAGTTGATCTACAAAAGAAAAGGTTGTCAAACAAAAGTAAATAACCACGAGGAAAAGGAAAGGGAAAAGCTAAAACTTGAACTTTCAAAGATGAATGAACAATATCATTCATCCACGTCAAGGACCTGTGGCTTTCCAACTTAGACTTCTCAACAGGGCCAATTAAAGATTTTAAGCATACGTCGGCTTGACTGCATTTTTCAACAGATTACCATCTTCAGGGACTTCTATGGTAACCTTTTTCATCACCCCACTGGTACTAGAAGTACCAACTTCAACATAAGAAGTAGTAGCAACAGGTATGGTTGAGGAAGTAAAAGCAGCCAGTGGAGGAGCAGTAGCAGCAGTAACAGGAACGATAGATTGAGAGCAGACGGGGACTGACATTAGAAGAGAAGCAAGGGGTAATTCTTCAAAAACGGGACCAGAATCACCACTATCCAAACCACGGGAAAACAGATGATCAGTAGATTCATGAGGAGGAGCATTCATTTATTCATCAGAGCTCACTAAAATAACATCTTCAAGCTCGTTGGCAGGAACTAAAATTGGAGGAGGTGTGGCTTCATCGTATGAAATAACGCGCCTCCTAACTCGAGGTCTACGAACTAAAGAACCTTCCTCTGAGCGACGGGCTCCATCAACTTTCCTTTTGAAGAAGATCTCAGAATTCTCTCTTGAGAAAGACTCACCATAAGTCTCACGGATGAAACAGAAGCAGGGCTAACACCATGAATGGCAAATCCTGGCAAAAGAAAAAGAGTCACGGTGAAAAAATCTTAAATAAGCAAAAGAGAAAAAGAGGAAGACTAAACAGAAAGAAGTAATGTGTGTTTTAACTTTCCACACAAATCTCTGAGAAAGATACTCCCAAGATCTTCTCTCCACAGGAGCAACAGACAATAACTTTCCTACCCAAGCACGGAAGTCAGGGATCTCTTCAAAAACTTCCATAGTTGCTGAAAAATTAGGCACAAGAATACATGAGAATCAATTTTTGAGAAAGGAAAAAGGTGGGATACAAATACTTACGTGCAAAATTCCACTTTTCTGGAAAAGACATGTTTTCTTCACCCACCAAACCACTAGTGGGAGCAGCAACGAAGTCAGTATACCAGCCTTGATCTCTATCATCTTCAGGGACAACTAATACTCTCTTACTTTTGGACAGGGAAAAAACTCCATCACGAAATATTTTGGGAGAGCAGAGATGGAGTAAATGACGAAAAGTAAAAGGCATTAAAGCCATGTTTGATAAATAACGGAGGCATGCAACAACTCTCCAAACAATAGGACCAATTTTTCCCAAACACACATTGAAGTAATCACAGAACTCAATGATTACCGGGTTAATAGGAGGTTTAAAGCCTAAGGTAAAAGGATATGTATAAACGAAGGAATAGCCAGTTTGGTATGAAGTTATTTTTTGGTTAGAACCAGGAATTAAAATTGGGAAGTCGGGTTTCCAATTAAATTCTCTTCGAACCAGAGCAAGAAGACCAGTGGCAATCATAGTTGGGTAACGATCAACACGATCAAGGGAAGCAGCCATGGAAGAGACTTGACTCTTCATGGATTCACTATCAGTCACAAAGGAAAGCTTGTGAGGGATAATCTCATCAATAGTGGGTCACGAAGAACTTCGGTTAAATCTTTATCTTTAGAAGAAGACCTTGGGGTTGCAGAAGCCCTAGGTCTAGAAGAGGATGGTTTGTGTATACAGTAAAATTGAAGGGTCCGATTTTCGGCCATTACAATGCCTCGGGAGCGAGGTTTCCAAAGGCTCGAGGCCACGGTCGAATCTGACCCCGAGGGGACATCAGTGTCCAGCCTCGAGGCAAGGCGAATCGATAGTTACGGTGGAATAGTGGGAAATTCCCTAGGCGCACAACTGAGGCTGACAAAGCCTAGAGGTCTAGCCCTGAGCCGTATCTGGGCAGTAGGTGGCTATACCTGCCCCATATCTTTGTAATTAATGCTTTTATACTATGTTCCCCCTCATATATAAAGGGTATCCTTGCCATTTTCTAGTGATCTGTTGCTCCTTACAAAAAATATACAAGAACACTCTCTCTCACTCTCTAACACATTCTCTTGAGTTCATTGCTTCATTTATTGCTTACATTCATTGTGTTCTATTTATTGTTCTTCATTTATTGCTTATTATTGGCCATAAAGAGCCACCATTGATTTTATTACAACTGTTAGTGCCCATCGCTTACCCTCGATAGCTCCCAGCCGAGCCTCGGAGTCGACCCCGAGGTCCTCAAATAAACAAGCTCGAGGCCCCGACTATTAACCATCCGGTTTCATTATCACCTTGCTCTCAAGCTCTAATCTTGTTTCTAAGTCTTTCACATAACATCAACTGCTTAACAATCGACATAAAAAAAGATCAGGTATTTTTAGAATCACATAATCAAATTTGATTGTTATTACCATTTTCACGGTAAAAGTTTGGCGCCCACCGTGGGGCTAAAAAAAATAGTGATTATTTTCTTACTGGTTTAACCACGTAACGCGAGTTATCTTTCATGCTTTTTCTTGTCCAAGATCTTTGATTTCAGGTCAGATGTCTAACTCAGTAAACGCACATGAAAACATCAACCTTGAAGACCATGGAGAAAATGGTGTTGACGTCCCAGGTGTTGGTATACCACCACGAAACCCTGAGAACGCACCGGAACAAATTCCCGTGGGCGCGATTTCACGCGACGCTCAACATGTCAAAATAAGCTCCCACACCAGCAGGAGCATACACCAAGGCGACCAACAAAAAGCCTAGAAAACCCCAGCTCGGGAAGAACGGGAGCTTAGCCTTCACGTTATTTTTGAAATGTTACAGGCACAACAACTGGCTATTACTCAGCTGCAAAGTCACCAGAAAACTCCTAGCACGGTAGCACCGGGGATGGCTCCCCCGACCGAGCAGGTACTGGAGAGATCAAGCAACAATGGGTCGGCAGCTGACCTCGCCATCGTAAAGATGCTTGAGGACCTCACGAGGAGGATTGAATCGGGCTAGAAAAAGATAGAGGCCAACGATAAAAAGGTCGAGACCTACAATTCCAGGGTCGAGCAGATCCCAGGAGCACCTCCGATCCTGAAAGGTGTGGATTCAAAGAAGTTCGTGCAAAAGCCGTTCTCGCAAGAAGCGGCCCCGAAACCCATTCCGAAGAAGTTCAGAATGCCAGACCTCCCAAAGTACAACGGAACCTTGGACCCTAACGAGCACGTTACTGCTTATACATGTGCGATAAAAGGCAACGACCTGAGGGACGATGAGATCGAGTCCGTCCTGCTGAAGAAGTTCAGGGAAACGCTCTCTAAAGGGGCAATGATGTGGTATCACAACCTGGCCCCAAACTCGATAGATTCATTAGCCATGCTGGCGGATTCTTTCATAAAGGCATATGTTGGTGCCATCAAGGTAGCGACAAGGAAATCCGACGTCTTCAAGATTAAGCAAAGGGAGAATGAGATGCTGCGAGAGTTCCTATCTCGCTTTCAAATGGAACGAATGGAACTACCACCAGTCTCAGACGACTGGGCGGTACAGGCCTTCACTCAAGGTCTGAATGAACGAAGCTCGGTGGCTTCAAAATAGCTTAAACATAACCTGATCGAGTACCCGGCCGTAACTTGGTCGGATGTAAATAACGGATACCAATAAAAAATCAGGGTCGAGGACGACCAGCTAGGGGCCCCCTCGGGCTCGGTATACCCAAGCAGGCTTCTAGCAAAGGAGCCAAAACCAAACAAAGAAAGGTACCAGCAATACATCGAAGACAGGAGAAACACCCCGAGGCGCAACATACCCCACAACGATCGAAAGATGGACCGAGGACAGAATCCTCGGGGACTCGTCAACAGAGCCGGATTTGATAGGCACACAGGGCCAATAGAGGCACCTCGCTTGTCAGAATACAACTTCAACATCGACGTATCAGATATCGTGTTCGCCATCAGTAAAATTTGAGACGCTAGGTGGCCCAGGCCTATACAATCAGATCCTTCGCAAAGAAATCATAACTTAGTGTGTGAATTTCACGCACACACGGCCACAGGACCGAGGATTGCCACCAGCTCCGAGAAGAAGTAGCCAGACTACTCAACAAAGGTCACCACCGAGAATTCCTAAGCGACCAGGCCAAAAATCAGTTCCGGGAAAGAGAGATGGCCAAGAAGAACGAAACAAATGAGCCGTAGCATGTCATCCATATGACCTTGGGAGGCATTGATGCCCCACAGGAGCCCATGATAAGAAGAACAAAAATATCCATCACCAGAGAAAAGCGAACTCGGGGCTACGTACCCGAGGATGCCCTCACATTCAGCGATGAGGACTTCGAGACCTTGTCTCAACCTCACAATGACGCACTGGTAATCTCCTTCCTCGTAAATTCATTTCAAATTAAACGTGTACTTGTGGATCCAGGTAGCTCGGCCAATATTATCAGATCGAGGGTGCTGGTAGAATGTGGTATTGTAGCTATTGGTTGGTAAGCTTGCAATCAAGGTAGAGAAACTCGGACTGCTTGACCAAATCGTACGCGCCTCTCTAGTCCTCCACGGATTCAACATGGCGAGCGAAACAACGAAAGGGGAAATCACCCTCCCAGTCAACGTGGCCAGCATAACCCAAAATGCCAAATTCCATGTCATCGAGGGAGACATAAGGTACAATGCCTTGCTCGGAAGGTCGTGGATACACTGTATGAGAGCAGTGCCATCCACCCTCCATCAAATGATGAAATTCCCGATAAGGGATGGGATCAAAATCATCTACGGGGAACAGCATGCTGCGAGAGAAATGTTCGTGGTGCACGGTGTGGCCCCGACACGGGTACCTCCACCTTCGAAGGAGCCGAAGGATAAACAAACAGTAAAATAGCGATAACAAGCCATACCCTCGGCTACTCCCGACTAAAAAAAGCAGGGGACCGTACCGCATCCTCATCACAAGCGACTGAAACACATCAGGGCTCGAAACATCATCGTCGCATTCCAAATTAAGGTATGACCGTCTCCCTTTTCTTTCAATTTTACTCTACGCTGACCTGAGTGCAGGTATCCTACCGAAACGACCAAAGCACTCTCCAACTCGAAGGCCTTAGGTTTCAAAAGCATGCATTTCACTCTTTTCCTTCGACCGGGGTTTTATCCCAAAAAGGGTTTTACCGGCAAGGTTTTTAACGAGGCAACACCTATATGCTACCTAAGGAAAACTCAACGAGTATTCAAGACTTCTTTTGCAATCAACCACGAATACTGGGGGGCACCCCCCTGGAAGATCACCTTCTCGGAGAAAACTAAGACATGCTGAACAGGGTCTCGATAGAAAATACAATGTACCGGGCCAAAAGGACGAACAAACTGTGCCCGCATAGAATAACTGAGCCCTTAACAGCAAAGACATGCATGCTCAAGCAATCGAAGAATAATTTCAAGAAGCATTTTGCGTTTCAAAGAAGCTCGGTACTTTTGCAAAAATGGCTCCTCTGTCAAAAACGTCACGAACCCTCGGGGACTGCCTGAATGACCTCCGGGTCGGAGCTCCAAACTCATAAGCCCTCAACGAGGCAACATCAAAATCACGAAATGGCTCCAAAGCCAAAAACGCCCCGAACACTCGGGGACTGGCGTCGAAAACTCAAAGCCACATGACCTCCGGGTCGGAGACTCCGGAATCGTAAGCCCTTAAACGAGGCAGCACCAAGTTTGCAAGTATCGGCTCCCGAGCCGAGAAATCCTTGATAACTCGAGGACTGCCATCAAATTGCCATCTCCATCGCAATGGCTCCCCAGCCGAGAAATCCCCGATAACTCGGGGACTGCCGTCAAATCGGCATCTCCATCGCAATGGCTCCCGAGCCGAAAAATCCTTGATAACTCGGGGACTATCGTCAAATCGCCATCTCCATCGCAATGGCTCCCGAGCCCAAAAATCCTCGATAACTCGGGGACTGTCGCCAATTGCCACCTATCAATAACCCGAGGCCATAAGACCTCGAGCGGGCAGACTCGGTCCCGTAAGACCTACATAAGGCAGCAACGACATCTGTAAGACCTCAAGCAAGGCATGAGTCATAATTGTACCAAGTGTCCAAACTGTAAGACCTCAAAGGCATGTAAAACTTGTAAGACCTTACTAAAGGCATAAATCGGATCTCAAAGTTAAGTCTATATATCGAACTTGTAAGACCCCTAAAAGGCATACCCTCGATATAAACGTCGAAACTACTTCACTCGGGACTTAATGGCTCCGACCAAACACAAATGACTACGGTCACAAGGCTGTACCAGCCAAACTAACGCGACTCGGGGACGCCCGACCGTCGCTACAAAATCACATGCATTCAATTACTTCGAATCTACTTCGAAAAGAACCGGTTAAACAGGCTACCCTCGACATAGGCAAAAGAGCTTCGACCACGTCAGCTCCTAAACACCGGCTTCGAGATACTCAGCCTCCGAGCTAAACCTCCCGAGGTGCTCGATCATCGCCATATGATGACTCGCAATTGAGGTTTTTTATTAAACTATCGAAGAGTCAGGCAAACACTTTCAAAAAATCCTTGTCGAGGGAAAAATAAAGCCCACATAAAAGGTCTCGTTGACCCAAGGCGTAAGAGCCATTGTCGCCAGCCCACATAAAAGGTCTCATCGACCCAAGGCGTAAGAGCCAATTTCGCCAGCCCACATAAAAGGTCACATCGGCCAAAAGCGTAAGAGCCACTATCGCCAGCTTTAAAAAACTTGAGGGTCGAATGAGCTCGAGTCGAAACCGATTCGGAGACTGAACCCAACACAGTTAACTAAATCTGCCTAAGAGCAAAACCGTAAGAGCCATTGTCGCCAGCTTACACTAAAAGGTCGCATCGACCAAGTGCGTAAAAGCCTACGAGCCAGCCTAATGAGCCTCAGGGCCATACCACGAATCTAAGGGCTCCTCTCAACTCAAAGACCAGTTCTCCCAGCCAAATTCAAGGAAAAATGAAATGCAGAAGAAACAAAACCGCGAGGCTTCCTCTTTATATACGCATTCGAAAATATACAAGCTCCGTTTACAGCAAATTTTGAAAGTACTATACACAAAAATAGAGAAGGAAATCTACGTTCCCCTTGGGGACTGCGGCCCGTCAGCCTCGTCCTCGCTATCCTCGGCGTCGGATAGAAGTGACCTAGCACCTCATTCGTCTGCCCTCGCCCGCTTCACCTCTCCCGAGAGGTCGAAGCCCCTAGCATGGATCTCCTCGAGGGTTTCCCTTCGAGACTTACACCGGGCATATTCCTTGCTCCTGTCCTCGCGATCGAGAATCTTTCTCAGCTCAGCTTGAGCATCGGCAGCGTCCTTCAATCAGACCGCCACTTTCTGGTCGGCCTTAGTTCGGCTCATTACAGCTTCAGCCCAGGCATCCACAACCTCGACCTTTATCTTTAAAAGCTCAGACTCGAGCTTCGTAATCATGTCTGTTCGAACCAAGTAATTATCTCGAGCTAAGCGAAGTTGAACCTCAAAGGTAGAGGCTTTGCCTAGAGCACCCTTTTCCGCCGTAGCTTGAGCGTCCGCCTGAGCCTTTAACTCATCATACTGGTGCTTGACTCGGCCAACTTCGTTCCAAAGGCGCTCCAGGTCCTCCGTCTTTTTCTACAACTGAAATAAACAAAGCATTAGCCTCAGGAGCTAGAAGAAAGAACACACACTCGCTCGGAACAAAGACTACCTGCTCCTTCAAGTAGCTCTCATAATTCAAGCTCCGAATCGCCTCATACTGTAAGCGTGCTAGCTCGACTTCCCTTTCATCACAAAGGAGCCTAAGGGATTTCTCCTCATCCAGAACTTCCCGCAGCCTGGCCTCGCGGCGAAGCAGCTCGGACTTATCTTGTCAAAAGCCTGCAAAAGAAAACTCAATAAGGAAGGGAAGGCACGAAACTCGAAGGGTCTGTGCCAAAACTCACCGCATAGTGAAGCCGCTGGGCTTCCTCGAAGGTCGAGCGCACATTTGCTAACCCGGCTCCCTTAGCTCCGAAATGTCGACCCCGTTCGGGGCACGGTCGCTCGGCACATATGATTTCGAGTTTCGAGTATCCCTCAAAGTACCTCCGACAGAAAAAGAGGGCGACATCGGACGAGAAACCGCCTTTCCAAAACCAGAAATCACGGGCGTATCAGGCTCAGTCAATACTTCCACTCCGGCCCCTGGTCCAGGTTCACCTTGCTCCGAGCACCGTCGCCCTGCAGAGGTATCTCTTGCTTATTGTTATCATTTTTTAGTCCAGAAGCCAGCGACCTCTCTCCCTCTCCAAAGGGGTACGGCCTCGCCTCGGAGGGCTTCCCGATGCCTACAACAACCGGGCCAGAACACAAAAATGGGAAAGAGCTTTTCCAACTGAAAAAAGGGAAGGGAACGAATCGCACAGCACATACCATGATGTTTTGCCTCCCATCGGCCCCTAGACAAAGCTCGCCACTTACACTCGTCGCGGGTCGAGTGGGTCGCCAACTCCCAAGCCCAACTCGGCAGATCAGGGACCTCGAGCGGCATCCATGAAATTGCTGCAGAAAGGGGAAAGAAGACACATTCACAGAACACTCCTCCGCTGCAATCAAAAAGCTATGAAGGCACAAATGTACCACTTACGTGTATAATTCCATTCTTTAGGGAATGACATAAACTCCACGGGGATGATATCAGCGGTCCGTACTCGGACGAATCAACTCATCCACTCCCGCTCTCTGTCTTCTTCATCATCAACAGCAAAAGGCGTGGCCAACCGGCATCGTAAGGTTAACAAACCTCGATGATGAAAGGGTCGGTACAGCTTGATGAGGTGACTGAGCGTGAATTCAAGCCCTGCCTTCTCCGCGAAGTACCTCATCGTCAATACTATCCACCAAAATGACGGATGAATCTGCGCCAAGGTGACCAGGTATTTCCGACAGAAATCAAGCACAACCCTATCAGGGGGCCTAGCGTGAAAGGGTACGTATATACGTTTAAAAACCCCTCGGCATGGTCCATAACGCTCTCTCCCGGGGAATGTACGCGCAATACTACTTTCTCCACCCATCCACAATCTCTCTTTACTGATTCGAGATGCTCCTCCCCTATTAAAAAAGTGGGCTTCAAGGCATAATCCCGATAACCTCGAACACTGGGAGTCCCCTTTGGCAGGAGACTCCCTCCCGAAGTAAAGTGCCCAGAGGCAAAGCTCTTTTCTCCTTGCCGAGCGGATTCAGGCATAACATCCATGGCTATAGTAAAACGAAGGAAGGGGAAATGAGGACTTGGGCGAAAGCTTCAAGTTAAAGGAAAATTGGCGCAAGAAAGGAGAACTATGTAAAAGAGGATAACTACTCAGAATAGCGGAGTCTCCAAAAGGGCGCAGACAACCCTATATATGGAAAAAACGGCGACCACTCGCCTGCCTCGAAGGCTGATTAAAAATGTTGGCTATAGCTTTTGTCGCTTTGGGATGATACGCCTGCGGAATCGCCTCGGTCATTTTGTAGCCGTATCCTAAACCCGACGTCGCCATACGACGCTTCTAGGTCGAAAACCTCGCGTCAACCAAGTCCCGAGGTGGTACCTGATCTCGAGGACCTCCATCGAGAGGAAGATTGGCTCCAGAAAGCCATCAATGTCATTACAAAGTCCAGAGATAGTACCCGATCTCGAGGGCTTCTCTCAAGAAGAAAATAAGCACTTAAACTCTACTCACATGGGTTTGGTCCCGGGGTACCATCCGAACCCGGGTAAACCCTCACCCGCGATCTATCTACAATGCCTTAAAGCTATCGACACTAAGTTCAAAACAAGTTTCCAGGTAGCCCGGATTTGATCAGATCCCCACTCGGGGACTGCTCTCGAAAGCCTAAAAGCAGTCTCTATTCAACTCGAAGTCAGGGTCCCGTCTGCCCTAGTTTATCAGTCCGATCCAGGCTCGGTCCAAGGAACGACAAAGGGTTCTTCGGGGAGCCGTGTTAATCAATCAGAAGTCAGAAGAGATACTCGCACCCGAGCTCGATATATGCGCCAATCGATGGGGTCATGCACTCAGATTTTTCACAAACATAGATAAAGGGAAATATAGCATATATCAAAGGCAAATTGAAGAAACATCTTTATATTCATAAACACTTGATTACAAAAGCCCACGAGGGGTCCTTACATATGGTTACAAAATCCCACGAGGGGTCCTTACACAGAAATAAAGAAGCAAAAAGGTGTACATATATGGTTAAAGCCCAGAGCCTAGCCTATTCTCCAGGGAGCATCCTCGGCGGCAGTATGCTCGAGCATCGCTTCCTCGACGGTCTCATCTCGATCTCCCAAAGTAGCATCTGCAAGTGAGAAGATGAAGAAGAGGAAAGTGGGAGGAGCAGAAAGGGATGAAAAAATGCCATAGCCCGCCAAAGAGCAAAGGCCTCTACCGGGCCAGGGAGATCACGGCCTGGTAGAAGACTTGGCGAGCGTCGGCCTTACTTGCACGGCTACTTTGATTCCACTTCTTGGGACATTGTGTCGTGCAAGTTACCGGCCAGAGATGCCACTTCACCCCATGAAAAGCAAAAGGGATGAAGTGCCACACCAGGCGGGGGTAGGAGAGTGAGCAGCGGTGTATAGTCCAAACACCCTCGTGAGTAGCGGTGTAGAATCCAAATGTCTTTCCAAGTCGGAAGAAATTGGCCCCCTACCTCGCCATCTCGAGCCAACGACGACAGGAACAACAACAATAACAACGACAACGACAAGACGGCGTGATCCCGCTCGGTAAGGGAGAGCCCCTAAAAAGGGTCGTGTCCTAGCTGGCGATAACGCCACCATGTAACCTTAAGGCCGCGGGCCACAAACATGAGAGACATCAATGGACGAGGATGAAGAGAAGGAAGAGGTGGAAGGATATTAGAAAACACTTGAATGAGGAAATGGTTCCAGGAGGCTCCCTTTTATAGGGGGTGATAGCGCAACCGGCGGCCCCATTAATGCCCTTGAAAGACGTATCGGCAGGAGCAATCAATGCGTTTTTGAAAAATGGACTGACGACGACATTATTATTTTGAAGAATAAAGGTCGACAGTGCAGTGAATAATTTTAGAGAGATGGATTGACGGGACGCTTCAGCTATCACAAAGGCCTGCACCATCAATATGACATCATCGCTGGAAGTCCGAAGAGATGGATATCAAAGTCGTTTCTTATCGTTCCACTCTAAGAAATGCGGGGACTATCTGTATACGGTAAAATCGAAGGGTCCGATTTTCGACCATTACAACGCCTTGGGAGCGAGGTTTCCAAAGGCTCAAGGCGACGGTCGAATCTTACCCTGAGGGGACATCAGTCTCCAGCCTCGAGGCAACGCAAATCGATAGTTACGGTGGAACAGTGGGAAATTCCCTAGGCGCACAACTGAGGCTGACAAAGCCTAGAGGTCTAGCCCTGAGCCGTATCTGGGCAGTAGGTGGCTATATGTGCTCCATATCTTTGTAACTAATGCTTCTGTACTATGTTCCCCCTCATATATAAAGGGGATCCTTGCCATTTTGTAGCGATCTGTTGCTCCTTACAAAAATATACAAGAACACTCTCTCTCACTCTCTAACACATTCTCTTGAGTTCATTGCTTCATTTATTGCTTACATTCATTGTGCTCTATTTATTGTTCTTCATTTATTGCTTATTATTGGCCATAAAGAGCCGCCATTGATCTTATTACAACTGTTTGTCGCCCATCGCTTACCCTTGATAGCTCCCAGCCGAGCCTCGGACTCGACCCCGAGGTCCTCAAATAAGCAAGCTCGAGGCCCCGACTATTAACCATTCGGTTCGATTATCACCTTGCTCTCAAGCTCTAATCTTGTTTCTAAGTCTTTCACATAACATCAACTGCTTAACAACCGGCATAAAAATAGATCACGTATTTTTAGAATCCCATTATCAAATTTAATTGTTATTACCATTTTCGCGGTAAACAGTTTGGTAGCACTACCTTGAGAGGAGGAACCACGGTTAGAAATTGAACCGAGGCTACGTAATCTACCACCTCTTCTACTCCTAACAGGGGCAGTTGAAGGGGGAAGTTCATCCACAATTACTACTTTGCGAGGATCAGGATTTGATGAAGCCATGATTAACTAGAGAAATACAGGAAAAAGATGCAGAACGAAGTAAGACAAGAAGACTAAGGAGGAAAGGCTTTAGAAAATCGAAAAAAGGGGTTAAGTATTTATAGGAAGACACGACTATTGAGGCCATTATGAAGCATCATAATGGAACCGTCATTTCGTGACTGATGCGGTTGCAGGAAAACCCTAAAAGACGCTGAAGAACTGAAGAACCAATTGTTGAAAGCCACGTGGAATGATCATTTAATTAAAGTGATGAACGTCACATCGGTTCAGAAAAGGGTATGATTATATTCGAAAACTGCGGCAGAGAATTCTCACCATAAAAACCTTCCACTTGCCCGAATATTCAATAGAAAATATTCAAGAAAGTGGGGGGACTATCTGTATAAGTGGTGAAAAAGAGCTACATGTGGAATATTAAAATGCTGACATGGCATAACACGTAAGAGCAATAATATAGCAACACGTGGCAGTCTTATTTGATAGAATAAGAAAAAGCACGGGAGGGAAACACCCACGAGATAGTACCGAGCCTAACAGCCGGCAAAGACTGAATCAAGACAGTAAAAAGGGAAGATTCATGAACCTTCAATTAATGAGGAGGGGAATCAGAATCGTTACAAAATCTCGTGGACAGTTACGATTACAAATTGTAACGGATCATTACTACCATTAAAGCTCGTAATGATTTAGCCATAAATGGAAAGAAACGTTATATGTGTAAATCTCTATACAAGAGGGGAGAGTTTCACTTGTAAGGACATCTGGGACAATATTGAGATATATACTTTACTTTTTGCTTTCTCAAAATTCTTTGCTTCAATCTTGCAATCAATTATTTCCTTAATTATTCTTGTTATTTTCCTTTGATATCTTTGAGAAAGTGAAGCTAAACTTGGTTATCAATAACACGTTTTCTTCTAAATTAGATTTTAGAATATAAATATATATGCATTTTCACGTACTTTTTTATTATTTATTAATATATAAATATATATTTTGCATATTGATTTCCCTTGCCTTCTTCACGTACTTTTTGATTATTTATTAATACCTCTAAGTGATAATCATATCTCCACCACTCCATATATATTTCAAAAGGATACGAATATGAAATCAACTCATTAAATGACTAACTCCAAGATGTGTAGTCTCTTTTGTCATTAAAGAATATATATATATTGTCTTCATCTTCTTGATGTTATTAATGGATAGTGGAACATTTCCAGGATGTCATTTTCCAATTGCAGGCAGATGCCTGCAGACGGAGTCGATCTAAGACTTAATTACGAGTCAAGTCGAGTAGAATTTGAACCTTATTTAACGTCTATTATGGTACCACGTAGTGGTGGAAAAATGTAATAAAAAAACAGTTATTCATCCATATTATTCACTTAAAACTGGGTTGGATAATAAATTTTTTAAAAATGGGTCAAATATGGATAAAAATAATATTATCCACTGAAAATGGATAACTAAGTAGGTTTAACCTTTACATTTGCAAAGACTCAAATTGGGGGTTCCTCAAGTTGGCTGAACTAGAAATGCTCCCAAAAGTGATCATATTTAAAAAGTCATGGATAATATGGATATCCATATTAATCCATCGATTAACCTATTTTTATCCATATTAAATACGGATCGGCTCGAATAATTTATCTGTTTTTGTTATCCATTTTCAACCCGTCCATTTCCGGACCGACCCGCCCATTTTCACCCCTAGTACCACGCGTCGTACCTAAGTCCAACTGTTGGAAATTGTTCTCTACACTCAAAAGTGATAACAAATCTGATTCACAACGATAATTTACACTGTTTTAGCATTATCCATGATTTGCAACTCCATGCTCAACCAGCTCGGAGATTTCTTGATCGAGTCACTAAACAAAACAAGACAGGGGAACCGACGTAACAAGAAAAATATGAAAGAAAGACGCACTCTTCAGTTCAACCTTTTTTTTTTGTTTTACATGTTTGGGACAGTGACAAATTAGAAGTTCTTATTTCAACCTCACGATGAAAAGACTCGCTTGTAAATAATGCTTGTTATATATATATGAGGTAAATTTCTGTCAATTAACATTTAACACAACTAATAAAATAAAGGTGATCAACAAATGATATGTCTAGATTCCATACGATAACCCAAGAACAGGTAGTACAAGACATGAGCTACTAAGACTGAATTGTTGCAAAAATGGATATGAAATAAATACAACTTCTGTTTGAAATGTACATGAACAATATTGAACTCTAGAACTACCAAGGAATAAGTGGTAGCCACATCCGGAAGGCACGAACATCTTCAGAGTCAGCCCCCTCCCCCGTCATCCACCGCAGCTCCCCTCTAAAATCTGCATGCAAGGTGCATAAGTGTAGTATGAGTACAACCGACCCCATGTACTCAGTAAGTATCTTGACTAACCTCGGTGAGGTAGTGATGATATTTTTTTAGTTAAAAGATACTCACTGATATAACATGTGCAGTAGACTAACAACAGAACAATACTAGAATATAACAGAACAGGGTACAAGGAAACAAATAAGTGAAGCAGTAAATAATTACTAGAAGAAATCATGATTAATATTTCTCAATATCATGACCAATCCTTTCCTTAGAGCGATAACCAGCAAATCACAATAGTAAATTCATACTTTCATAGTGTGAGAAATATACTCAAGACATCAAATCAAATGGCACGGCAACACCCTTCGTGCATTTATCTCATTCTTATTAAATATGCGTATAATAGTACCAACTAGGTGGCAGAAATGCTGATAACAGTAATGACAAAGTAGGAAATACACAAGTAGCAATAATGAACAAGAAAATACATATGGACAACAGTAATAGACTAGGTTAAAGACATAGGAATAATAACAACAATTAGGAAAGAGGAACATAAACTTCACCTAACCAGGATGGTAGAAAGCCTAGAAGCAGATATAACAAATAAGAGGGGAAATCATGATCTTTATGAGCTAACAAAATAGAAGGCATGAATGACTAACATGGTAGAAGACTTATACTAAAGTGCAACAATAAAATGGCATGGATGTAGATATATCAGCAAGAAGGGAGGCATTATATTTGCAAGTTAAACAAATAGAAGGCATGGGCAACACAACAACAATTGAGATAGAGAACAAAAACAGAACAACAACGACAAGTCACATAGGAAACATAGGTACAACAGTAACAACTCAACGTAAGGGCATGAACGTATACACAAGGAAAAGATATCACAACATAATCCATGTACCTCGTCCTCGCTTGCACAGAAACACCCTTCGTGCCATGAACTCGTGATAATCTAAAAACATGATAATATAGAAGAAATGGCATGGCATCACCATTCGTGTTTTTCCTCTCATCCTCGCCTGATAATGTAAGTGAAATGGCACGGCATCACCCTTCGTGCTTTTACTTTCATCCTTGCATAATAATGCAAATGAAATGGCACGGTATCACTATAAAGCCCCAGAAAAACTTTTACTAAATATTATGTTCTTGCTCAAGCTCTAAGTTGGAAACAAAAGTGTGCGAAAAGATATGAAGGTGTAAAGTACATAAATCTTATGTTTAGAAGATTGAATGGATGGTTATAAGAGGAGAGGAGTAAATTGGAATCCATTGGAGTTGTTTAAGGGATGAAAGTGACCTTAGCCGCATATGACCTAAGTTTCAATGAGCATATCTATCGATATATAATGAATTGATAATGTATACATAATGGCACGGCATCACCCTTTGTGCTTTACGCTCTTCCTCACCAAGCATATATATATATATCAATAACAAGCAAGGCAGGAAGCATGAATAACATCAAGGAGAGTGATTAAACGAATATTCCAAATGAACCTCAATCACAACTTTCAAGCCAATAATAGTTCAATGAACTCTCAAGAACCTTATTGTTCAAGTATTTCAACAAGTCTAGAAAATGACCCCCAACTCAAGTATAGAGTCTAATATCTCAAGAATAACGGTCGTAGCGATGTATTAGTGATTAAGCATAATGATTACAGAATTAGACACATCAATTGTTTCTCAAAAATTTGCCAAAATCAAGTTATAATAAGCTAAATCTTGGTTTCTAACATTTAATTTCATATTCTTAGTAACCTAGAAGTCAAGTGAGACATGAAGCAAGAAGGTCACGAAATTCTACAAGGCACACTTTATTGTATAATTTACCCCCGAGCATGATTAACCCTGGCACATGCATATACGTTCGTCACCTCATATATGTATCACCCCCACATGTAGCAAAAAATGACAATTAGTAGGAAAAATTCCTCCAACAAAGTTCATTTTACTAGTTTCACTCAAATCCGACTCTGAATCGATGTTCAAAACTCGAAAATTCATTTTATGAAATTATAGACAATTCTTCCGACTTCTCTTTAAAATCAATAACCAAACGTCTAAAACGAAGATTAATTCATGAAATATAATCAAAAGCGAGTCAAGAATACTTACCCCAATCCATGTGGTGAAATTCCTCTCCAAAGTCGCCCAAACCGAGCTCTAAAATCCCAAAAAAATTAATATAATGACCAACCCTCAAAATTATAACTTCTGCCCAGCCATTTTCGCATTTGCGAACAAAAGGGCCGCTTTTGCGGCGTCGCTTTTGCGACAAAAAGGCCGCTTCTGCGGAGAACTACTAGAATACGCCCATTGCACCTGCGCACCAGCGGAAAAGGCTCCGCTCCTGCGCAAATGTATGTGTGAACACAATTCGCACATCTGCGCTACCTCTCGCTTTTGCACCTATATGCACCGCATCTGTGCCTTCGTAGATGCGAACAAAATTTCGCATTTGCGGACTCCTGCCCACAACACACTCTCCGCTTCTGCGATGACACTGTCGCTTTTGCGGTTCCTCACCTGAGCCCATAGCTTCGTGGGTGCGGTCACACCAGGACCCCTGCCAAACCAGCCTTAGCCAAAATAATCCAAAACGATCTGAACCTCGTCCGAAACTCATCCGAGCCACTCGGGACCCCGTCCGAATATATCAACAAGTTTCATAACATAACACGGACCTACTCGAGGACTTAAATCACGCATAACAACATCGAAACGACAAATCACACCTTAATTCAAACTTAAATGAACTTTGAATTTTTAACTTCTAAAACTCGTGCCGAACCATATCAAATCAACTCGGAATGAACTCAAATTTTGCGCACAAGTCATAAATGACATAACAGAGCTATTTTGATTTACGAAACCAAAATCAAAACCCGATATTATCAAAGTCAACTCCCGGTCAAACTTATGAACTTTTCAAATCTTCAGATTCCCAACTTTCGCCAATTAGTGCCGAAACCTTCTAGAAATATCCAAATGATATTTCGGGCATACGCCCAAGTCCAAAATTACCCGGACCTAACGGAACCATCGAAACTCCGATCCGGGGTCAAATACACAAAAGTCAAACTTGGCCAACTCTTCCAACTTAAAGCTTCAAACATCAATTCATTCTTCCAAACTAATTCTGGAACACCTGAAAACCAAAGTTGACGATTCACACCAGTCAGAATTTATTATATAAAGCTACTATGGTGTTGTGGTATGTTTTAAATATTGAGTGTCTTGATTGAGGTCACTACATGAAGTAGAATTAACTAATTGTCACGACCCCGGTTCGCCCTCCGTGAACCATCGTGACGGCACCTAGTCTCTACGACTAGGTAAGCCTAAAATGCGAAAAATAAACCAAATTTGCGGAAGAAAAATAGGTTAAAACAGAGGTAGAGTAAATAAACAACGTTTAAGAGTGCCGCCTGGCATACACAACGTTAATCTCTCAAAAACTAATACATGAATCCAAGACCCGGAAACCCATGAATCACAAGCTAAGAAATACTACATAGTTCTAACTCCAGATGTCTAACAAGAACTGAAATACAGAAGGGCTAATACTAAACAACAAGAATAGAAAGAGACTCCTCGGTCTGCGGACGCGGCAGATATACCTCGAAGTCGCTATAACAGTCGCCTCGCCTCAGGGGTGGTAGGACTAAGTCGAAGTACCTAGATCTGCACATGAAAAACATGCGCAGGAAGGGCATGAGTACACCACAACGGTATTCAGTAAGTGCCAAACCTAACCTCAGTTGGGTAGTGACGAGGAAGGTCAGGGCCCTACTAAGATTAAATAGAATATAAAAACTTAACAACGTAGATAAGAACAGTATAAATAAGTGCAGCAGTGAAAGTATCACATGATGTAGAGAATAATAACAACTGAAACAGAAACAAGAATCACGGAAAAACCAATACAGCTCAACACAGAAGACAGTCGGGGAATCTCCCAGGATACCGTCCTGTAGTTCCCAAATGTAAATATCCAGTGGATCTCCCGGGTGCAGTCCCATAGTCCAACTCATAAATGCGCGGGGATCTACCGGAATACCACATTCGTAGTCCCAAATATAAATACTCAGTACTGGGGAAAGTACCGGGTGCAATCCCGTAGTTCCAATGTAAAAGTGCAGGGGGATCTCCCGGAATGCAATTCCGTAGTCCCAAAGTAAACATACAGGGGAGCTCCCGGGATACCGTCCCGTAGTCCCAAAGTAAATACACAACAACAACAACAACAAGAACTCAATTCAATCAATTTCATACCAAGGTAAAGTAGATAATTCTAGTCTAGCATGCTTCACGTAATACAAATAAGGAAGTTAAGGAAAATAGAGCAATTTAGTCAAGTAGACGTGCTTCTCTAGACTAACAGCAGGCTTAATTCCCAAATAGTGTAAGCAAGAAAAAAAAGAACACAATTCAAGGCTATTCTTAATGAAAGGAACCGGATTTCCAACAACTAGCACAAGTACGCGCTCGTCACCTCACGTACAAGGCATTTCAATTATCACAATATCAATCCTAAGGAGAAAGGTCCCCCACACAAGGTTAGACAAGCCACTTACCTCGAACCGGCTCAATTGTCAATCCGAAACCACGTTCGTGCCACGAGTATCCGACTCCAAATGGCCCAAATCTATTCAATTAAATTTCATAATGTAAATAACACTTTAAGTAACTGATTCTACAATTAAATTCTAAGCTAATACGCGGAATTAGGTAAAATGACTAAAACGCCCCCGGGCCCACGTCTCGGAATTGGGTGAAATTTATATTTCCAGAAACCTCACACTCTCACGAGTTCATGCATACCAAGATTACCAAAATCGGACCTCAAATGGTCCATCAATTCTTCAATCAAAGGTCTCCAATACTAAGCCCTAGTTTCCGCAAATTTTCACCCTTAATTTCCATAATTTCTATCTCTAATCCGTGAAATAATAGCATAGGAACGAGTTTTAAGTCCAAATTCCTTACCTCAATGAAGTCCCCTTGAAATCCCTCTTTCAAATCGCCCAAAAAACTCTAAAGCCGAGATAAAAATGGTGAAATAGCTCAAAATTCGTGAAGGACACAATTTATATTTTCTTTCCAGGCATTCTCGCATCTGCGACCAAATAACCGCATATGCGGCCACATAACCGCTTCTGCGGTTCTTCACTTAAGGGACCAAAAATCGTACCTGCGCTCAGCTTTTCGCACCTGCGGCTTCGCATGTGTGGTCCCACAACTGCATCTGCGGTTCCTGACAATTCCTCAATAATCCGCTTTGCGGAAATACCAGAAGCAGCAAAGTTCAGCAGCTGCACACATTCCTCAAACTCCCCGTCAACCATCCGAAATCATTCCGAAGCCCCCGGGACCTCAACCAAAGGCACTAACAAGTCTAATACCACTGTCCAAACTTGTACCAATCCTTAAAACACCTAAAACAACATCGAAACCTCAAATTAACCATGGATTCAAGCCTAAGAACTCCAAATTTCCCAAAATACGCTTTTGATCAAAAAGTCTATCAAATCTAGCCCGAATGACCTGAAATTTTGCACACACGTCACATTCAACACTACAGAGCTACTCCAATTTCCGGAATTCCATTCCGACCCTCGGATCAGAATCTCACTATCGAACCGGAGACTTCAAAAATCCATCTTTCGGCATTTCAAGCCTAAATTAGCTACGGACCTCCAAACACAATCCGAACACGCCCCTAAGCCCGAAATCACTCAACGGAGCTAACGGAACCATCGGATTTCCATTCCGAGGCCGTCTTCACACTGTTCCGACTACGGTCAAATTTCCAAGACTTAAGCTCTCATTTAGGGACTAAGTGTCCCAAAACTCTCCGAAATTCAAAACCGAACATCCTGACAATTCAAAAATAGCAGAAATAAACACGGAAAAAGCAAAAATAGGGGATCGGGAATGTTTACTTTGATAATACTTAATCAATTATTCTTAATTATTCTTAGTTAATCAATTATTCTTAGTGAAAGAATGTTTACTTTCTGCACACGATCTAGCAGTGACGAGCTCAACTGTGTATGCGATAGATTGCTAATTTGGTATTTGAACTTAAAGGACAACTCCACAAACAGGGAATAGAATTTTGGGTTTTCCTGCTTCAATAGTACAGTGGTATTTTGTTCAGTCGGTTCGGTTTAGGTTAAGTCCTTATTTCTATTGGATTGGATATTTTAGACTAAAAAATGCGTTAAGAATAATGGTAACTTTTTAATTATTATGGTAAAAGTTTTGTGATCTTTGTGTTACAAAATAATATATATATATATATATATATATATATATATATATATATATATAT
>NW_017671078.1:161758-167045 GCF_001879085.1 Nicotiana attenuata | reverse complement strand
TATATATATATATATAAAAGGATATTCATGCGTTTAGATACTTCCGAAGTTTTCTCCTTAATGAATTTCCAACAGCCATTTAAATATTTTGGTCAGATTTGACCGCATATAATATAAGGACGTGTCACTTATTTTGCCATGTTAGGCAAGCTGTTTTAACCATATGCAAGAGTTTGTCCGGTATGATTGTTGGATAATGGTTGGAAATTTGATTTGTTATTGGAAGATATTTACCTTTTTTTAAATTAAAAAAAAACCCAATTAGAATGCATTTTCTCAAGGGATGGACGTTATCACCTCTTGAATCTATCTTGTTCGAGCTTTATTTAGGAAATTTTTGAATTGTATTGTTAAAATTCTTTTCCAAATTGTCCCACTTCCACTTTGATAACACCCAAATCAGAGGATAATTAATTCCAAAATTATATTATGGAGTTGCCTACTAAGGGGTTGCAAAGACAACATTGTTTAATTTTTTCCAAGTGCTACAAAGAAAGAAGATTCGAATGATCAACAACTATATAAAGTATTCATATTAACACATAAACGTGAAGATTCGAATGATCAACAACTATATAAAGTATTCATATTAACACATAAACGTGTAAGTACAGAAGCTGTTTGGCTCAAAAGTTAGCAATATACTTTGTAAGCTAGAAAACAATTGAAAATAAGAAAATGGTAAATCGTAATCAAATATAATAAACCTAGAGATGCAAAGATGATATTATTGTTATAGATCTGGTATTGCAAAGTGATAATATGAACTTAACAAAATATGTTTGTTTGAGGTAGAGATAGAGAGAGAGACAGAAAATCAGAGAGTTGTATTAGATCAGAGTCCTCCTTTTACAATGTGAAGGTCTCCTTTATATAATAAGAGACCTTCCTCGAAAGAATCAAAAAGTTACAAAGACAGGTGACGTCTCCCTAGTGAAGACACTGAGTCCTAAACGATGTCGCTTTCGTCCCCACGTCCAAGTCGTGCCCGCTACGTTAGTCGGCGTGCACTCATTGGACGTACCCTCTGGCGTAGGAATGCTATCAAATTTGACCCCATACAGTTAGTCCCTCCGCTCGTAGGAGACGCATTCGGGGGGCGTCTTCGATGGGCGGAAATGCGAACCTCGGCTTAGGAGAATTTGACCTCGACCAGGGGCGGCAATATGAAGGAGGTGAAATATATGACGTTGTAGAGTCACTGACGCGTGGCTTCCTTTTTGGAATGACGCCATCGCCTGTATGCGTCATCATTATATTTGCCCCCGAGGCGATTCAGAGGGTGATGAGACATTTTGGTTTCCCGCGCACGTTTTGAATCATGACTCTTCGATTTCTGTGCAACTTATCCCTATAAGTAGGAGAGAGGTTCGATTCGATTCACCTTTCAAGCCTTCAGAAAGCATTTTTTGATTTACTCATTTGTCTTCCTTTCCTGTAACCGTTATTTCGTGAGGGACTCTCCCACTTCTGCTGAAACCACACTTCCTATCGTCAGTGCTTCGTTTCTTACGCAACATAATCATGGCAAAACGTGGACAGAGTAGTAAAAAGGCTAAAGATAATGCCCCGTCTAGGGTTCTGCCATCTTCCGGTGGTGAAGGGGAAAAGGCGGAGAAGGCCCTTGTTCCTCTCAGTGTAGACAACGTCCTTCCGAAGGAGATGCATGTTCGCAGGGATTTTCCAACTAAAAGCCCAGACCTTCCCTGGGAGCACATCGTTTTATTACAATCCCACTGAGATGATCTTCGAGAGACGTATCATATTCCGGACCACGTGGAAATGGTTCCGGCCGGGACGGACTATGCCCATGTGCACCGGCCTGGATACTGCACATTCTATGAGTACCTGTTCTTGATCGGTTACAATCTTCCAATCTACCCTCTGACGGAGGAGCTTTGCCGATTTTACAATGTGTGTCCGGCTCAGCTCACTCCCTGCACCTTGAAGGTGTGCCGTATTATGACTACTTATGCGGCCAGGGCTGAGTGCAGCGTCTCGGTCCACCACCTCCTGCAGTTATTCAGCCCTAGTTACCTGAGGGGTACCATGCTGCAGTTAAAAAGTCGTGGCACAAGGGGCTTGGTTGTTAAAGCCGATGATAAGCCCAACCGCCGCTTTTGGCGTAAATATTTCTACATCAGGACCGAGCACCTGGTGTCAAATCCTGAAGGGTTCCCGGAAATATGGAATCCAGAACGTAAGTATTTCTACTCGTAGAATTCAGGACTGCTTGCGCTCTTGACCATACGGCCATTGTAATTTCTTTGCTTTTCTCCTTTTTTTTATATCCGCAGTGAGGGCTTCTCCACCCCAGTCTACTGATGACATTAAATCATGGGTGAAAAGAATAATACCTTATGCGGAGGAATGCCGTACCTGGGCTGCATTTCTTCAACAGTACGGCCCGTCAGGTAATTCTTTGGCTACGGTTTGGGAGTTCCCTACGTTCTTGTCACCTGACTTTTTTGCGTTGGCAGGTCGGAGCGCCCCTAAGAAGAAGAAGAAGAAGAACGTCGTCACCTCACCTGGGGCGGGGACTGACTCTGAAGATGGATACATACCCTGTGGCTCGCCCAGTGATGGCGCTGCGGAGGTTCCTCAACCGCTGCCCGTGGCGGCATCCACGAGGGAAGTGACTCCTTTAGTGCCATCTCCACGGGCTGTGAAGGAAACTTCTGAGAGCGAGGAGCCGCCGGAAAGGAAAAGACGCCGATTGATAACCGGCAAGGGGATAGCCGCAGAAGACGAGGGAGCGAGCGAGCCCCGTCGGGAGTCGAGGCTAGTTTTTATGGCAGATGCCATCCGTTCCGGGAGGTCGGCTCCCCAAGGGGGGCGCTTCTCGACGCCAGCCCAACACGCATTCCGGAGAGCGGCTCGTCGGCTGCCGTTGGAGAAGCGGGCGATGATACCGAGAGGGCGGGCCCTGAGGCCGCCCAGGCGGACGCAGATGTGTTAACGCGGGGTTCGGCCCGTGTGGGGATGACGGCAGGTAGATCCAACCGCCGAATTCTGATCCCAGGAGGGTATAACCTGTTGCAACACAGCGAGCAGGCCGCAGCGGATATGACCCTGCTATGTGCGGCCGCTGAGCGTGAAATGTTAAAAGGGGTTAGCGACGGGGAACTATCACGGAGGGTTGCCGGCGCGGCCTTGCAGGTATTTTTCGATTTTCTTCATGCACCGTAAAGTAAATTTTGATGCATACTGACTTGCCTTTCCTCTTTTTCCTCTTCTTTAGACTCTTATCTTGGAGATAGAGAGGGGGTCGGCGAGCGCAAAGGAAGGCAACCACCTTTAACAAGGTGGTAAAGAAATATCGGCGGTACCGCTCAAGCATCAGGCGCTGGCGGACCTACTCAAGCAGGACCCGGAATTTCGGGTTTTCTGTGAGGGTTTGGAGAAGTCTGAGGCCCAGCTGAAACGGAGGGTGGCCGAGTTGGAGCAGATCGACGAGCAGCTGATGACCGCCCTAGCTCGGAACATTGAGCTGGAGACTCTCCTCCAGTCTAAGGAGGAAGAGTTGGAGGTTGGCCGTGGGGTAGCGGCGGAAGCTGCTGATTTGCGGATCAAGGTTGCCGCTATGACTACCGAACTCGATGCCAAGGCTGCTGAGATTGAAGTCCTTAAGCGGACTGCTGCACCGAGGCCTGATGAGGATGCGCATCGTGAGGCGCATGATATGTGGGTGTACGCCGAGGCTAGATTGGTCGTATTCGAGGAGTTCTTAGCTACGGGTCGAGCTACTGAGGCGGAGGTTCAGGAGCAATGACGCATAGCCCATGTCGCCCGTGAAACTTGTGGGTATAGTTCTGATTCCCCAGACCGGGCGGGTTATAACTCCGAAGACGTCAACCGTCTAGAATCCGGCTCTTGATCTCTGCGGCCTATCAGGCCGAGGACGGCGGCGGACGAGATGGCGGTCCGACGGGGGGCGGTGAACAGAATGGCGAAGCCTCTTAGGACTTGTATTCATTTTGTTTTGCTATTTTTGGAGACGTAAATGGGTCCTTTTGTACATGTATTTTTGGATGATAATGGAAGTTATACTTTTGCTGTTATTCTTTTCTTTTGGTACCTTTTATTTTCGGCCTTAATGTTGTTGATAGCCTTAACCGTGTGCGCAGCTTCGACTATCGTCGAGGTACCCGCTGTCATAGTCGAGCTGGGCCGACTTATCGACGTCGATGGCCTTAGCCATTATACCGTTGATGGCCTTAGCCATGCGCGTAACTTCGACTGTCGTCGAGTTATTTGACGTCGTAGTCGAGCTGGGCCGACTTATCGACGTCGATGGCCTTAGCCATTATACCGTTGATGGCCTTAGCCATGCGCGTAACTTCGACTGTCGTCGAGTTATTTGACGTCGTAGTCGAGCTGGGCCGACTTATCTACGTTGATGGTCTTAGCCATTATATATTTTTGATGGCCTTAGCCATGTGCGTAACTTCGACTATCGTCGAGTTATTTGACGTCGTAGTCGAGCTGGGCCGACTTATCGACGACGCCGATGGCCTTAGCCATTATATATTTTTGATGGCCTTAGCCATGTGCGTAACTTCGACTGTCGTCGAGTTATTTGACGTCGTAGTCGAGATAGGCCGACTTATCGACGACACCGATGGCCTTAGCCATTATATGTTTTTGATGGCCTTAGCCATGTGCGTAACTTCAACTGTCGTCGAGTTATTTGATGTCGTAGTAGAGCTGGGCCGACTTATCGACGATGCCGATGGCCTTAGCCATTATATATTTTTGATGGCCTTAGCCATGTGCGTAACTTCGACTGTCGTCGAGTTATTTGACGTCGTAGTCGAGCTGGGCCGACTTATCGACGACGCCGATGGCCTTAGCCATTATATATTTTCGATGGCCATAGCCATGTGCGTAACTTCGACTATCGTCGAGTTATTTGACGTCGTAGTCGAGCTGGGCCGACTTATCGACGATGCCGATGGCCTTAGCCATTATACCGTTGATGGCCTTAGCCGTTCATACATTGGAGATGGCCGTAGCCGTTCATACATTGGAGATGGCCGTAGCCGTTCATACATTGGAGATGGCCGTGGCCGTTCATACATTGGAGATGGTCGTAGCCGTTCATACATTGGAGATGGCCGTAGCCGTTCATACATTGGAGAGCATGCTAGTCCAGTCCCTTTGTCATGCCAGTCGGGAGGACGTATGGAGTGGCTGGTATGATAAACTGTTTCTCAAATATCTCCAGGTGTCCCCTCTGTCGCCTCGTTAAAAACCTCCCGAGTAAACCCATTGGGATAAACCCGGG
>NW_017671078.1:151814-156582 GCF_001879085.1 Nicotiana attenuata | reverse complement strand
CATTTCCTCGAACGTTGATATTGCCTTAGCTGGTAGCTGAGAGTACCAGGTTAAAGCCCCTCCTGTCAACGTCTCGCCAAACTTCTTCAGCAATACCGACGGTACCTGTTCCTTTGATAGGTCGTTGCCCTTCACAGCGGTGACGTAGTGGATCAGATGATCCTCGGGATCAGTGGTTCCGTCATATACCCTCAAGTAGGGTGGCATCTTGAAGGTTTTTGGGGTGGAGTGAGGGGCAGCTTCTTCAGTGTATGGTTGTTCAACGAACCTTCCCACGTCGCGTTTTGGTAGAAACTTGGGGGCACCGGGGATCTTGTCGACCCTCTCCTGATGTTCCTTCATCTGATCGCGGAGCGCCTTGTTTTCATTTTCCATTTCTTCCATCTTCTTTAGGATGGCTGTTAGCGTGCCATCGTTGGTTTGTGTCTCGACGGGTTCGTTATTTGCTAGTGCAACTTCCGGTTCGCCCGCGGCAGCAGTGGTATCTACCGTTGGTGTACACCTAATGTTACTTTGTGGTGACCTCTCAACCAAGCCACTCAAAGTGCTTGTTAGCCATCTTTCCAGTAGCTTCTTTATCGCTGAGGGTGCTTCCGTAGCCGCAGATGTGGAAGCTCCTTTTTCGTGCAAGATCGTCAGATCTTCGGATGGGGAAGGTGAGATCTCCGCACCCGATGTGATACTAGGGGTTGCATTCAGGATGCCATCGTCACTGGCCTCGTTGAGAGGGCCAAGGAGATTGGTAGTGACACCCAATATAGCTTTTGATCTTGGATTATTCTCAGCCATTTTTTGTGTTTGTGTGGTTCAGAGAATGGTAGTTGGTTGTTCTCTAGGTGGATACTATGATTTTGATTCTCGAAATCCCCACAGACGGCACCAAATTGTTTGACTCAAAAGTTAGCAATATACTTTGTAAGCTAGAAAACAATCGAAAATAAGAAAAGGGTAAATCGTAATCAAATATAATAAACCTAGAGATGCAAAGATGATTTTATTTTTATAGATATGGTATTGCAAAGTGATAATATGAACTTACAAAATATGTTTGTTTGAGGTAGAGATAGAGAGAGACAGAAAATCAGAGAGTTGTATTAGATCAGAGTCCTCCTTTTACAATGTGAAGGTCTCCTTTATATAATAAGAGACCTTCCTCGAAAGAATCAAAAAGTTACAAAGACAGGTGACGTCTCCCTAGTGAAGACACTGAGTCCTAAACGATGTCGCTTTCGTCCCCACGTCCGAGTCGTGCCCGCTACGTTAGTCGGCGTGCACTCATTGGACGTACCTCTGGAGTAGGGATGCTGACGATCAAATTTGACCCCATACAGAAGCATATAGGCTATGCTTGAAATATTGGTTGAAAATAAACAATATAAAGTATGCATCAACATTACGTGATATATATAAGGTCAAATTTTATGTTATATTTATATTTTTGATATTGAATTCCTTTGCTTTATTTACATGCTTTTTGTCATTTATTAAATGTCTTAATAAAAATTAAACCATGTTTCCGCCACTACATACAGGATATTTCAAAAGGATACGAATATGAAATCAACGCATTAAATTACCAACTCCAAGATGTGTAGTCTCCTTTGTCATTAAAGCACATATATATTGTCTTCATCTTCTTGATGTTACTAATGAATAGTGGAACATGTCCTGGATATCATTTTCCAATTGCAGGCAGAAGCCTACAGACAGAGTCAATCCAGACTTAATTGGTTTTTAGAGTCAAGTTGAGTGGAATTTAAACCTTATTTAACGTCTATTGTATATAGTACCACGTCGTACTTAGTCCAACACATAAAATAAACACATCATAACTCATAATTAGAAATTAAATTAGAAGCTTAATCTAATGAAAGCATGGAAAATTAATAGAGAGAAACGTTTCCTTCAAATACCCTGCTACTATCAGTGCAATGGTAGGCGCCATCACGGTCCCGAAGGTGGGAAATTCGGGTCGTGACAATATATATATATATATATATATATATATAATATATAATATATATATATATATATATATATATATATATATATATATATATATATATACACGATATAGAATATTTCACCTTGTTCCTTGGTTCTTTAATAATTAAAATTTAATAAAACTAAATCAGCGGAAATAAAAGCAAAAGTACATGATTTAACTAGTTACCCTTATACTATTAACGAAAACAAAAGTAGATACCACCCAAAAACTGGTGTCACAACTCACGAACAGTCTACGAATACTACAAGTAATGGTTTGAAAGAAAATACATCTGTCTTGGAGAAAGTAAAACAGAAATGAAGTAAAGATAGGAGGGGACGATAGGGCCTGCGGACGCCTGCAAGACTACCTTGGGTCTCCTAAATGCAGTAACAGCAACCAACCTCTTGATCAACCACTAGCTCCGAAATCTGCATACAAAGTGCAGAGTGTAGTATCAGTATAACCGACCCCATGTACTGGTAAGTGCCGAGCCTAACCTCGACGAAGTAGTGACGAGGCTACGGCGGGGCATAACAATATATAACCTGCAACAGTTTATACTAAGACAGAAAGGAAATACAGAATGAAATATAACAGTAACTTGTATTAAATAAATACGGAACCCAGTCGTTCTACCAATACTATAACCAATCCTTAAGGGAGTTTCAACACCACAATAATGAACCTCAGTAGAAATGAATACATAAACAATAATTGATGCGACGCGCAACCCGATCCCACCATATAATCAATAACAGTATACATATTCACCCTTATTACTCCTTGTTGCGGCGTGCAACCCGATCCCACCAGTCCACTCTTATTACTCCACAATATATCACCTGTCGATGCCCCCTTTTTCTAAAGCGAAATCGGGTTTATGACATTTGGGCGGACAACTCTATTCCTTTTGGGAATTTGGGTTTGAGATTTAGAAGAGTCACCACCTAATGATTAAGTGCATTAGGACACTAAGAAATTAAAAGAGAAGAAGAACCAGAGAATGGGTAAGGGCTTGAAATTATCTCAGGGGGAAGGTGTTAGGCACCCCCCAAGATCCACTAGTGTGGTTCTCGGCCATGCTACAATTGTGACTTTAAAAGAAGTAAACATACAAGACAATTTCCACACACAACGATTACAAGTAGGGGAATGTATAAAGGTTAAGTAACAAGATAAAGTTTGGGATTTAGGCGATTTCATAGTTGTTTAAAGAATATATAAGTGCAGAAAAATGGGGATCAAATAACGGGTGCAAATAATCAGAAAAAGAGATGAAAAGGGCGGAAATTTGGAAGAGAAAACAGTGCTGGAAATTCAAAGAGGTTTTAAATGATTTAAAGCGAAATACAAGGTTAAAAGAACTGAAAGATTGATAGTTTAAAGAAAATTCTGAAAAAAGTAAGTACATAAAGAGGGAGGGTGTCCTAGGCTTATAAATAACATGGATAATCCACGCAACACCTGGTAACCAATTATACGCGTGGTGTTATCGCGTGATCATCATATCCATGTCTATCCTTTCCCACCTCGTTAAAGTACTAGAACGCGGAATAGTCTCGTTACTTATTGCATGCTACTACCCGTCCCAATCCTATCAGTCCCGAAGGCAGTTGGGACTACTATTCCTAAAGGGAAGGGATATTGGCTTCTGAAGTTTGAAAAGGACAAAATCTAGTGCGACAAACAAAACATATAAGTGCAGTTAAAGGGAAGACACATAGCAGTTAAGGCTCAAATAGGCCTCCTCATTCAAAGCAGAAATTATTTAGCATGACTTGCAAGTACTGGTTAGGTCTTTAATTAAACTTAAACGAAAGGGGGGTGGCTGATTTATCACATATTTTCAGATAAGAAGTCCGAATTAGGCCTGCCTGCTGGTTGTAATTATTAAAGAGTGGTATAATTAATTGATTACCTAATAGTTTGCCTAGGTGAGACCTATAGGCATGATGTCTAACAAGGTGATACATACTGACTTTAAGGAAGGATTACTGATTTTATAGATGAACCAATTCTGCAGATGTTAACAATATCATTACTGATTTTAGACTCACAGATGAATCAGATTTAAACGATTGCTCCTATAGACATGAATTCTAAGCGTTACCGATTTTAAATGATTATGTAAGTACAGGGATCCTATGAGCATGGTATCTAGGATGCAATTGATTATTCCTTAACCTATGGATTGTTTGCCTAATGTCATATGCATGTGCAGAAAATGCAGAAACTTATAGGCATGGCTTTTATATGTTGAAATGCAGAATCTTATAGGCATGACTTCTATATGATGAAATGAAATAAACTATAGGCAGGATGCAACATTGAAACAAACTATAGGCAAGATTTCTATATGCAGTATTGAGACAAACTATAGGCAGGATATCTATATGAAAAATCTATAGGCAGGATCTCTATATGCAGAAACATAAACGAAAGTGTTGTGGTTGTGGAAATAAAGACCTAAAATATGATTTCTACCCCATATGCATAACATAAGAGACCCTCCCCCATTGTTTACTATACACCCCATAAGTATTACAAAATTATTACAACTTGAATGAATCCAAAAAAGTAAATAAAATTACATCAGAGATTAAAATTCTAGCCAAGGAGAGCCTACTTCAGACTCCTAGTCTGAAACATGAAATAAACCAACTTCCAAAGATCAGATTTCCAAAGCCTTTCTCATCCTTTGGGTGTGTCAAAGTTCCAAGGAGCTTCATGAACTCCAGGCAGTGCTTACACCCAATTACATTTGCAGGATCAGATTAT
>NW_017671078.1:147044-149883 GCF_001879085.1 Nicotiana attenuata | reverse complement strand
TATATATATATATATATATATATATATATATATATATATATCACAAAGTAAAGACAAGTGTTTTACAAGTTAACTCAAATCCTCCACAACACTTCTGCCTCAAACCAACACGATGGAATATCACTACACAATTATGAAACTTCACCAGTTAAAACTACACAGCAAAACCAACCAAAGCACCATGAAGCACCAATAAACCAACATAAACCAACAGTGTGCTATAATGGAATTATGGAACAATTAACAATTAGAGGAACAACATTTTACAAGAAGCAATTAGGCATGGAATCATCAATAAGCAAGTAGCAATTAAGACAACAAAGCAATATATAGGGAAACGGGGAAAGGAAACAGGCTAAACAGGTAATTTGGCGACGCATAGGTGCTCCTCACCACACCTATACGCCACATACATGGTATCTCACATAGCAAGCAAGTCGGGGATCCCTAATCCCTCAAGTCAAGGTTAGACCAAACACTTACCTCAAGCCAACAGGTAATTCACAGCTCCAATACCGCTTTACCTCTCGATTCCACCACCAATCCACTCGTATCTAGCCATATTTAACTTAATAGCATCAATAAACGCTAAAGAAACCAATTCCAATGTATAATTATAGATTTCCCAATATTTTTAAGTCAAAAATCGATCTCGGGCCTGCTTGGTCAAAACTCGACATACGGACCAAAATCCGATTACCCATTCACCCCCGAGCCCGGATATGCAATTGGTTTTGGAATCTGACCTCATATTGAGGTTCAAATCCCCAAATTTCGAAATTCTTAAGTTCTACCCAAAAACACCCGATTCCACCATGAAAACCCCTAGATTTTATGGTGAAATCTTGTAAAAAGATGAATAGATTGAAAGAAATAAGTTAAGAATCATTTACCTATGATTTGGGGAAGAAATGGTCTTTGAAAAATCGCCTCTTGAAGTTTAGGTTTTGAAAAATGGGAGAATAAATGAAAAATCCCGTCTAAGCCCCTTTTTGTACAGTTGCAGATGTCGCATTTGCGACCTGAGCTTCGCAATTGCGAAGCTCGCGAATGCGAGACTGGCGTCGCAAATGCGAACCTGCCGCATTTCTGCTACTGCCGCAAATGCGAACCTTTGGTCGCAATTGTGATGATTCCCCCTTCCGTGTCTACCTCGCATTTGCAAAGGTTGGTTCGCATTTGCGAACCCTGCTGGCCCAGGCCTTCTTCGTAATTGCGATGAAGACCTCGCAGTTGCCATGCCTGTTTGGCTCGCAATTGCGAAGCCTGATCTCGCAATTGCGAGATTAGAGGCTTGCAACAGATACCAGATACACCAGCAATTTCCCAAGTTCCAAAATCACGTCGTACCCTATCCAAAACTCACTCGAGCCCTCGGGGCTCCAAACCAAACATGCACACAAGTCTTAAAACATCATACGAACTTGCTCATGCGATCAAATCGCCAAAATAACACCTAGAACTATGAATTCAACACCAGAACACATGAAATTTTCAAGATAGTTTCAAACTTCCTATTTTCTCAACCAAAGGTCCGAATCACGTCAAATCACTTCCGTTTCTCACCAAATTTCACAGATAAGGTTTAAATATTATAACGGACCTGTATCGGGCTTCGGAACCGAAATACGGTTCCGATACCAATAAGATCAAATCATTTAAATCATTACATTTTCAATCTTATTAATTTTTTTTCAAAAATTCATTTCTCGGGCTAGGGACCTCGGAATTCGATTCCAGGCATACGCCCGGGTCCCATATTTTACTACGGACCCTACGGGACCGTCAGAACACGGGTGTCAACAAAATCATCTTTTTAAGCCAAAAATTATTCTTTCTTAAATTTTTCAGATAAAAGCTTTTCGGATACGCGCCCGGACAACGCCGCAAATCGAGGAGAGATAAATGGAGCTTTTTAAGGCCTCGGAACACGGAATCGGATTCTAAAACAAAAGATGACCTTTGGGTCGTCATATATATATATATATATATATATATATATATATATATATATATATATATATATATATATTACACCCCTAATATATCTATTAACTATAATAAATTAGTAAGATTTGGCACATATAAAGGATCATTGCGACGCGTTTATATACTTCGCGAAGTTTTCGCATCATTCTGTAATAATTTGCAACAGCCATTTAAAATATTGGTCAGATTTGACCGTATATAAAATAAGGTCGTGTAACTTATTCTACCATGTTATTCACGCTTTTAAGTTTTAACCATATTCAAGACTATGTCCGGTATGTTTGTTGGATAATGGTTGGACAAAAATGTTAATGGAAGATTGTTGCGGCCAAACACACACGCAAGTATACGTGGTCGACAAGTAATATGGGATAGTAAGTCCAGATATTGTATTCACAGGGTCTTGTGATTAACTATCAACCAAATTAAACCAACCAATTAATCTATTCAAGCGAATCCTGAAGTATGAATATTTAACTAAAGATAATCTAGAGTAGTAATTAAAGAAACAAGTTGGTGAATTATAGAGACGAATTCAATGTGAGTGAATATTCTAGAGCTATGGGTTAGCTAACAATCCCGTTGAGTTTTCCACCTAAATCGTCTAATTAATTTATCTGGTTTATTGATTGACAGGGTTAATATTGCTCGTAGCCTTCTCCCGAAGTACAACTCGCCTATTCAAGCTAACCTAACGCCTATATTCCTATGGAATTAGGATTAACAAGAACGCATTTATAATTCCCGTATAATAACCAAGCAAGGCGATTAGGTATATTCCTATCCTAACCGCAAATTCGCTCCCCCTAAGAGTTAAGATCTTGCTCTACTCAATCTTATATGCAATCTA
>NW_017671078.1:141552-146388 GCF_001879085.1 Nicotiana attenuata | reverse complement strand
AATTATAGCCTATCATCAACACCCCACACTTAAACCATTGCTCGTCCTCGAGCAATCAAACTACACTTTATAAAGACACGACCTTTTTAAACAATTCTCCTAACTTATCACACCAAGAATATTTAAAATAGACTAAGCACAAGAGTGTAACATCTTCACCTCAAGATTTGACTCACAAGTACCACGCATTGTTTACAACTCACCCACTTACTCTAACATATAGGTCAATGACATTACCTTTCCTTCTTGAATCAAGTGCCCTCACACAACCAACGAGAGTAGTCCCACACAATAAAATTTAAGAACACTTAGGAAATCAAGATAGAAAGAATTCACTCACTCCCAGAAATAACATTCATATGCCACAAAAGATGTACCATAGGCTTGCCCGTAGTGTACTACTCTACTAATCGAGCTCATTCAGTCTAGGATCAAGTAGGACTTTATTTGGTTGTAATGTAGGCTGAGGGACGGGTAGGATACATTTAGATATAAGAGTGACTACACCTCCCTAAGCATTTTAATACATATACTTTAACATTCAAAACTCCATACTTATGTCAAACCATAACTCCACCTTCACATCAATATATATTAACTCCCCACTTCTTTAAGAACAATTACATCAAGAGTCACCACTATCAAATATTTTCACAGCAGTACAACTATCTTTTTTTTTCTTTTTTCAATTCAAGTGGCTCTTACTTTTTTCAAAACAGTGCACCTTTCTCCTTATTTCATTAGTTCCACTCAAAAGCCAAACCAACCACCCCACACTTTAACTTTTACAAAGTTCATAACAATTCAAGTGCTCATGAGAGGTGAAAATGTTCAAATAGATGGTTAATTCAAATAAATGAGTAAGGCTTGTAATATGGTTGCCAAAGAAACAGGATTACAGGCTCAAAGGGGTTGACTATGATACATAACAATTAGGCGGGTAAAATATTTATATGGCTCAACAAAGAAATGCCTATATCACTTCCAAGACTGAACAAAACTACTATTTCGCTTTGCAAACACACAGGGCAAGTTCTAGACATCGAATGCAATGCACAGAATAACACAAAACCTTACACACACATGGCACATAACTCACTCAGGATTGGACTCATTAAGACACTCTAGTCAAAGAAGTTAAGCAAAGTTAAGATCATACAATTTAAGGTACTTATACAAGAGTCAAAAATTGAGCCTAAGCGTCACAACTAAAGTACTCACTATTCTCAAGGCATGACAACATTAGAAGATATTGATTCAATTCAATTTACATCACCATGGCTTCTCTCCTAAAAAAAAAAAGAGAAAATCTCACTTTATACCCATCAATTCCAAACTATTTACCCTTTAATGCCCAGGCTTAAACTATTTACTACTCCTACCCATGTGCCCCAAACTATTTACCCAGTTATTAACTTAGTATAAACTCTTCCAGTAGACATCTATGACCTGCTTGAGATTTGAATGGCAACTTTTCTGAAAGCAATCGAATAAACTTTTACCATTTAAAAAAGGAAAAGAAAAGAAAACACAATCGAGCATATTCTTGTCTCCTTCACCCTTTTGAATTTTTTACGTAACTAAATGAAATGACAATGTTCTCTCCTCATGACTGTTTTCTCGAATTGAGGTTGAATCACTGAAACTACAGTCTCGCTTCTGCATTTTTTTCTAATATAGTAATATCTACTGATAGTAATATCACCTATCTGGAATTTCTCACTAAATAGTTCGAGAACCCCCAAATGATAGTATTTGTCTAACTGTGTTTTGTGTGTTCGAGGAACCAAACGGTAGATCATAGGAAGAACAGATCAATTTTTGAAACTCCATATGAATGAGTTCAAAATGCCAGATATGATTTTTTATAGTGTTTTTGGAGATTTATTGTACAAAAATTTAAATCCACCATTGAAGGACCTTGAAGCTTGAAACTCATAACTTGGTTTGTTTGAGTTTTTAATTGTTTTGATCCGATCCTGTATGGGTTAGTTTGGAAAGTTGATTGGAGGTTGTCAATAAAGTTTTAGTCAATTTGGTGGAGATTTTGTAGTAAATTTTAGAAATTTGGGTTGAAATATAGTTGAACTAGAGAAGAAGACGAATTTGTATTGTATACTCAAATAGTATGCAAATATACCATTTTAGTATACAATTCATTCCAACTATATACCCTATTAGTATAGCTATATACTATATTGGTATCATATGCTAGTTGAATCATTTTTTGGTTGTATTAGCTGCATTTAATTGGTGCAATATTTGATTTTCTTTTAATAATAGTAATATAGTACAATATCTTGAAATACCTTATTATATTAATATGTGGTACACTATTTTTTTTTTCTCTTTATGCATGCGTGTTATGTAATAGTAGTATAGTCATATAGTTGCCGGGAATTAACTAGTAAAACTGTATACCATGTTGGTATAGTTATATGCCATATTGGTATCATATGGTAGTTTGAACATTGTTTTGGTTATTTTAGCTACATTTTAAGTGAATTCTATTATGAAATTATTTATATCAACATGAGTTGCAATGCTGGAATTTTTGTGTGCCGGTGGACGTAAATTATGTGTATTATGTAATAATTTTTATAGTTATAGGCAATTGTTGGAACGACTCCATACAACTATATACCCTCTTAGTATACGAAATGAGCAAGTTGTTTTGCGAATATTTAGCTTGCAATACGAGCATGTAATTTTCTCATACTTTTATTGTGTCCTTTAATGTTTTGGTACACTAGTATAGTCGCATATAGTTATAGCAATATTCTAGAGAAATCATATGCTCTGTTGGTATACATATATACCATATTGGTATCACATGGTACCAGAAGTCTTTTTTGCTACTTATACTTTTGTTGCATTTTTTAATATTTTATTATCATTTTTATTCTAACTAGTATATATGGGGATTTGGTTGCCGTAGATTATGTTTTCTTGCTCTATAACTGGTTGTATTACTGCTAATGGTAGAGTGTGTACTGATATTTATAGGGAAAGAGATCAAGGTTTGCATGGCAATCACGTATTGATTCTTAGAATCTGATTATGTAATTTATGGTGCTCAACAACAGTCAATGTGATATTCGGTGAATTAGATCAAGTGACAACTGATATTGTTTCAGTTTAATAATTGAATTTAAAAAATAAGAAAAAAAATAAAAGGTATATTGTACTAGTTATTATAAAAAAAAAGGTGAACAAATATTTACTATATCAATTATCTTTTCTTATTGTATAAAAAAAAGAATAATAAAAAATAATGAAAACGGTAAATGAAATTAGTTTATGAAGAGAAAAAGAATATAAAAAAAAGAAGTTAAATTAAATTAGAAAAGGAAAAAAGAAAAAAATAAGAAGAGAACGAGAAAAAAGAAAAGGAGAAAAGAAAAAAAAAGAAAAAGACGAAGAAAAGAAGCATAGAAATAAAAAAGAATTGGAGAATAAAGAAAAAATTCCCCACAAAAACTACTATGGGTAGGAAATGTAATTAGTTTATGGGTAGAAAAACAAATGGGTAGACAAGGGTAAATAGTTTTATTTTTGTGGGTAACTGTGTCAAAACCCCAAAAAAAAATTACTTACACCCGGCTCAAACAAAACCCTTGGAAAAGAACCGCGGCACAAAGAAAAATCAAGGGGGAATTGCTACACTATCTACAAAGAAAATCTTTTTGTCCTTTCTCTTTAGACTTACATCTCTCAAGAAAACTGTCTAGGAGATCCATCGTCGGGAAAAGTTTAATTTTTTATTTTTTTTCGTTTTTCTAAAAAAAATATTCAATTAAACTAACACAACTAAAATAGCATAGAAAGTCACTCAGACAATCTCCTCACCCCACACTTAAAATTATGCAATGTCCTCAATGCACACTATAAATAATAAGAGGGTAAAAGAGACTCCCTGGTAGGCCAAAGGCCGAAGAATTAGCAGCTCACGGGATACTCAGACTTCTCCCTAGTATGATCCTTTGTGCAGGTACCTCACACTTAGTTTCAACCACCTGCTCGCTTTTGCACATGCCTCTTGGCTTTGATTCTATGCTCGTACTCCTACAAAATACAAAAATAATACTACAAAAAAAATAATACAATAAAATAAAAGAAAAGAAAAGAAAAAAAAATTTGGGTTGCCTCCCAACAAGCGCTTTATTTAACGTCGCGGCACGACGCCAACACTTTCATCACTTTTCCTTCCACTTTGAGGATATAAATTGCGCCCCCAATTTTGCATCAATTTTTCTGTCACGTTCCTGGGGCGGTGGTGTAAAAATAAAGAAACTAAGGAATAGGTATCGCATCTTGCACTTCTTGGCTTTTAAGTGAGGGATGTCGTTTTGTCTCCTTGGTATCGCAAATTTAAGAATATAAGCACTTTGTTCCTCATCCATTGAATTCTCCATATGCTCGACTGGATCAATTCCTATATCACCAACCAAACACAATGTTGAAAAGTGTTTAGAATGAGGTCCAATACGCTCCAACTCCAAAATTGCATTACTTTTGACATCCTCAATTTCGCACTCTTCAACCTCGGCAACATCAACAAAAGCATGGTCTAATGATTGGTATTCTCGTTTTAGCTCCTCAATTTGGCCTAGAAGATCTTTTTCAGCTTCACACAACTCATCACTAAATTGTTGGGCGTTACACGCATCAACTTTTGCACTCAATTGAGCCTCTAAGTCGTGAATAGAACTTCCAAATTGATCGATCTCTTGTCCTAGTTCAGCTCTTCCTTCTATAAATTGTTGCATCTCATTCATAATTTTCTCACGGAAACCTCCATATTCCTCTAATAATTTCCCGTGCATATCAAGAATG
>NW_017671078.1:117597-138812 GCF_001879085.1 Nicotiana attenuata | reverse complement strand
ATAAACATCCATATTGCTTTGCACGACGGTGTTAGAATCGAAATAATTAGGTGTCACACTTAAGTTAACAACACATATTTTTAACGACGATAAATTAGATAATAAAAAAATATATATCAAAAGAGACATAAATATTTAACGTGATTCGATCAATTGACTTACATCCATAGACGGAGATGATAACCTGACAAAAGAGGTACACATAAGTGGCAGGATAATACTTATCTAAAAAATTATTCCCCTAAACAAGACTCTCAAATCACTTATGACTAGGATCTAAAACTTTTTCTCCAAGAAAATGATTAGTCAAATATAACTTTTTTTAGGAAAAAAAAATCAATTATAATAAATATATTGTCCTTTCAATGAAACGACAATCATACGCTTGCATGTTAATTTAATTGGAACATGCTCGAGATTAACTAAGTGCAATTCATTTCACATGATTATTGGTGGCAAAATGGATAAAAGAAAACAGTTATCTACCTATATTATTCATTAAAAATGTGTTGGATATTAAACTTTTTAAAAACGGGTCAAATATGGATAATAACCATATTATCTACTTAGAAAATGGGTAACTAATAGATAACTAAGGAGTTTAACTTTTACATTTGCAAAGCCTCAAATTAGGAGTTCCTCAAGTTGGGATACTAGGAATTCTCCCAAAAATGATAATATTCAAAAAGTCATGTATGAAATGGATCATATGGATATCAATATTATCCGTCAGTTAACCCATTTTATTAGTAATGTGACATGACTAATAAAAGAAATCACCTCACAATAAAAAAGGTAGGGATCACTAGAGGAAGTTTGTGTATCTTTTTAACTATGACTACTCGGTCCAAAATCAATAGTTGGGTTTGTAGAAGTTGATTCTTTTCCCCTTCTTGTATGGGTCAAAATTAGACCAGAGAAATTCGGCACACGAAGACATAAGGCCAAGGTCGGACAGGCCGAAGTCGGACAGGCCAAGGTCGGACCGTCACCAATAAAGCCAAGGTCGGACAGGCCAAGGTCGGACCGTCACCAATAAAGCCAAGGTCGGACCGTCATCAGTAAGGCCAAGGTCGGACCATCACCAATAAAGCCAAGGTCGGACCGTCATCAGTAAAGCTGAGGTCGGACCGTCATCAATAAAGCCGAGGTCGGACAGGCCAAGGTCGGACAGGCCGAGGTCGGACAATAATGAAACAACTAGTCTGCTTTGGAATCCTCAAAACGAATATTCTACCGAATATTCCCTCTAATTGTACATTTTCTTTTAATATTTTTCTAGGAATATTTCTTATAAATAGGAAGGGAGGACTACCCAAAAAGGGGGCGGGGGCTCTCTCCCTCTTCCTCTTTCTAGAAAAATATGTAAACACTCCTCCCAGAAGAGAGGAGAGAGGATCTGTGATCCTAGACCTTGATCAGATCCAAAAAGGGTCCAATGATTCTTGTATTTTGTCTATCATTCATCTTTATCAAATAAAAGAAGACCCGACTCACTCAAGATCGGGTGAATCTCTTCCTTTATCTACATTTTATTGCCATTTAATGTTATTCAATGCATCTTTCTTTATGCTATTAAATCTGGCTATACTCACGCCCAATATTTATTCTCGGCTATGTTTTTCTATTCATATTATTCGTCTCGGATCTAGAGTTAATTATCTTTAACTAAGATTTACCCCTTCATCTTTTTGATTGATTTGCTTAAAAAGTATTTAATAACTTTTGAGTCAAACACTTCTCTCTATAGCTACATGTGTTGTGTGTCGGGCTTTAGACTTTTTTTGGGGTTCCTCTTCTGTAAAGCACGCTTTAGACATTGTTACTCTAAGATGGGGACTATGAAACAAAATAATGAAGTTTATAGGAACCAAAACACACTGTCAATGTTAGGTTTAGAGAGATAAGATGAAAATCGGTACAGAGGGATGGAGATTGTGATGACTTTAAAGAGAGAAAGAAACGAATTTTTCAAAATGGAAAGGAAGTAGCAATGAGAGACGTGTGGTGGGGTTGAGGGCTTGGGGGGGGGGGGGTACCCTAGATTTTTGGGGTAGTCTGTTTTACCAATTTTTAAGTGGATAAATTTAAAGGATTCTCTTTTTTGCTTAAATTGATATAATAAAATGCTGACATGTTATATTAATTAGGTGCAACTATTCTTAATAATGGTAATTAGGCTCTTATAATCGCATAGATAGGTCAATTTTCATTGAAAGAATAACTCAAAGGAGCTCGTACGTAGAAATTTGTGAATTATCTCCTTAATATTCTTTTTTCAAATTGTCGTACTTCCACATTAGGTAACACATTAATTAGAAAGTAATTAATTTCATATGTAAATCATATTCATTGATGAGGTTATCACGTCTTGAATCTTGTTCCAGCTTTGTTTTGGAAATTTTTGAATTGTATCGTTAAAATTCTTTTCCAAATTGTCCCACTTCCACATTTGGTAACATCCAAATCAGAAGGTAATTAATTCATACGTAAAATTATATTATGTGAACTCAATCAAATTCCTTGATTTATGGATATTAAACCTAATAATATAGGATTTAAAAGGTGCTAACCTACTAATTGGGTTGCAAAGACAACATTGTTGTTGCCAAGTGCTACAAAGAAAGAAGATTCGAATGATCAACAACTACATAAAGAAATCTTGGTTGAAAATTAATGTTTAGACAGCTTTGCACGATGGAACGGCAATCATATTCTTAATTTTGAGCAGGCTGGAGAGTAATTAAGTGCAATTCATTTCACATGACAATAAAAGAAATCAATATTAGCTCTCACGAACAAGGTGAGGATCACTAGGGGAATTTCGTGTATCTTTAACTTTGACTATTCGCTCCAAAATCAATAGAAGACGATTTTTTCTTTATAGCAACATGTATTTCATGTCGAGATTTGGGTTCATATTCTGCAAATAATATGTAAGTTGAAACTAGGAACCATCGCCAAAATCAATGTCACCAGAGGTGGAGCTAGTTTATTTGGTGCAGGGGTGGCTCAAGGGTTAGGCTAGTAAAACAGTTGCTTTAATTCCCCGAGTCGGTCCCAGCAGCGGCTATTAGTGTGCTTGGATTGATCAGCTTTGCAGAGACTCGAGGTACAGCTGCTCCGCGTCCGCAACTCCTAGAGTCCCCTTTCTTTTTATTTAGATGTGTACTTTCTTTCAGACAACTCTATGTTTTATTCAGACCATTATTTGTACTACTCCAGTAGCTCGTGCACTTGTGAGACCGGTTCCAGGGTTGTATCAGATTTTTTAGTTTTTGCAGCTTCCGCACTTTTACTTTGGATAATTGCAGTTATTTTAGCTCTTTCTCATTATTTAATTTAAATTGTTGAAAATGGATAAATTGGTCTAACGTTGACTTGTCTAGCAAGTGAATTTTAGGTGCCATTACGATCTCGATGGTGAGAATTTCGGGTCGTGAGAAGTTGGTATCAGAGCACTAGGTTACATAGGCCTCACGATTCACAAGCAAGCTTAGTAGATTCTGAAGGATCGGTACGGAGACGTCTGTACTTATCTTCTAGAGGCTATGGAGTTTAGGAACAAATTTCACTTCTATTCTTCTCCGTCATGCGATTTTATTCTATCATTGATGATTGAGCCCTTCTATTCTTGTTCTCTCGCAGATGGCGAGAACACGCACTGCATCTTCAGATGGACAACAGCTGGAGCCCCCAGTGGCAGCTCCTACTAGGGGCAAAGGTCGAGGCCGAGGTCGCACCAAAGCCCGAGGCAGACGCAGAGCTCATCCTTGAGCTCGAGCAGCAGCACCAGCAGTGGAGCCTCGGGTAGATTTTGATGAGGAGGTTCCAGCTCAAACTGCACCTGTTGGACCAGCTCAGGTCCCGAAGGGGTTCATCGCCACCCTAGTGCTTCAGGACGCTCTAGTCCGTTTGGTGGGCCTTATGGAGAGTGTGGCTCAGGACGGTACATTTCCTATGGCACCAGCCGTCTCTCAAGTTGGGGGAGGAGCACAAACTCCCGCTACTCACACTCCAGAGCAGATGGCTCCCCAGTATCAGACTCCAGCAGCTCCGCTAGTTGGGGTAGTCCAGCCAGTTGTTACGGCACAGGCCGGTGATGGACATGCCATGTCTTCTGAGAGCTTATTGAGATTGGACATGTTTAGCAAACTTTTCCTAGATCACTTCAGTGGTGCACCTTCTGAGGACCCACAGGATTATCTTGACCGCTGTCATGAGGTGCTGTGGAACGTTGGTATAATTGAGACCAATGGGGTCGATTTTGCTGTGTTTCTGATAACGGGTTCCGCTAAGAGGTGGTGGAGAAATTATATGTTAACCAGACTAGCTGGGTCGCCTGCTCTTACTTGGGACCAGTTCTCTCAACTATTTCTTAAGAAGTTCCTTCCTATTACACTGAGGGAGGACTATCGCAAGCAGTTTGAGCATCTCCACCAGGGCAGTATGTCAGTCACTCAGTACGAGACCCACTTTGTGGACCTTGCCCGTCATGCTCTTCTTCTGTTTCTTACTAAGAGAGAGAGAGGGTGAGGAGGTTTATTGAGGGACTCGCTTACCCTATCAAGCTGCAAATGGCCAAGGAGACCGGGGGTGAGATTTCTTTTCAGACGGCTGCTAATGTCGCCAGCCAGATCGAGATGGTTCTTTCACAGGAGTGAGGGCAGGGGTTTGATAAGAGGCTTCGTCATTCCTGTGGTTTTAGTGCTGCCTCATCTGGAGGCAGGGGTACTTTTGATAAGGGCCATCCTCCTAGTCCATTTCAGTCGGCGCTTCAGGCATCCCACAGTGCTTCAGGGAGTCGTGGTCCTTATGTGCCTTATTCTGGGCAGCCAGCCTATAGTGCACCATCAGCTCCAATCAGTGCGCCTCCGAATCAGAGTTATCACCGTGGCTATCCAGTCCGTTCGGGTCAATCTCAATTTCATCAGCCACAACACCAGGATGGATGCTTTGAGTGTGGTGGTTTGGGGCTTATTAGAAGGACCTATCCGAGATTATTGGGCGACACACCACAGCAGAGTTCTCGTTCCATGATTTCAGCACCGGTTGCACCATCGCCCGCTCAGCCAGGTAGGGGCAGGGGTCAGGCAACCAGAGGTGGAGGTCAGGCAGTTAGAGGTGGAGGTTAGACAGCTAGAGGTAGAGGTTAGGCTGATAGAGGTGGAGGCCAGCCAGCTAGAGGTCGTCCTAGGGATGTAGTTCAGAGTGGTGGGGCCTAGCACCGATGTTATGCTTTCCCAGCCAGGCCTGAAGCTGAGTCATCTGACGATGTTATCATAGGTATTGTTCCAGTTCTCCATAGAGATGTTTCAATTCTTTTTTATTCGGGCGCTACTTATTCCTATATGTCATACTATTTTGCTTCATATCTAGTTTTGCCTCGTGATTCTTTGAGTGATCCTGTGTATGTGTCCACACCTGTAGGAGATTCTGTTGTTGTAGATTGTGTCTATCGTTTATGTGTGGTTACTAATGGGAGTCTTGAGAGTAGCGTAGATCTCCTACTTCTCGATATGGTAGACTTTGATGTCATTTTGGGTATGGATTAGCTTTCACCTTATCATGTTATATTGGTTTGTCAAGCCAAGACGGTAACCTTAGCCTTGTCGAGGTTGCCTTGATTAGAGTGGAGAGGGACTGGCCATTCTACCAGCAGGGTTATCTCTTATATGAAGGCTCGGCATATGGTCGAGAAGGGGTGTCTAGCTTACTTGGCTTATGTCTGCGATTCCAGTGCGGAGGTTCCTTCAATGGATTCAGTACCAGTTGTTTGTGAGTTTCCAAAGGTGTTTCCTGTAGATCTGCCGGGGATGCCACCCGACAAAAATATTGACTTCAGTATTGATTTGGCTCCAGGCACTCAGCCCATTTCTATTCCGCCATACCGTATGGCCCCGCCAGAGTTTAAAGAATTGAAGAAGCAGGTGCAAGTTTTGCTTGATACGGCCTTTATTAGACCTAGTGTCTCGCTCAGGGGTGCGCATGTGTTGTTCGTGAAAAAGAAGGATAGATCGATGAGGATGTGCATATATTATCAGTAGTTGAACAAAGTCATCATCAAGAACAAGTATCCATTGCCGAGGATTGATGACTTATTTGATCAAATTCAGGGTGCCGAAGTGTTTTCAAAGATTGATTTGAGGTCTGGCTACCATCAGTTGAGGATTAGGGCATCCGATGTCCCTAAGACAGCTTTTCGGACTCGATATGGGCATTATGAGTTTCTAGTGATGTCATTTGGGCTGACAAATTCCCCACCAATATTTATGGATTTGATGAATCGAATGTTCGAACCCTATTTGGATTCTTTTATGATTGTTTTTATTGATGATATCTTGATCTACTCCTGTAGCCGAGAGGAGCATGAGTAGCATCTTCGGATCGTACTTCAGACTCTGGGAGACAGCCATTTATATGCTAAGTTTTCAAAATGTGAGTTTTGGTTGGACTCGGTCGCTTTCTTGGGGCACGTAGTATCGGCAGAGGCTATTCAGGTGGGTCCTAAGAAGATTGAGGCAGTTCAGAACTGGCCTAGACCCACTTCAGCTAGGGAGATTCGGAGTTTCTTGGGTTTGGCGGGTTATTACCGTCAGTTTGTAGAGGGATTTTCATCTATAGCAGCCCCATTGACCAGGTTGACTCAAAAGGGTGCCCCGTTCATATGGTCAGACGAGTGTGAGGTGAGCTTTCACAAGCTCAAGACTGCTTTGACTACGGCGCCAGTGTTGGTATTGCCCACAGGTTCAGGATCTTACACGATACATTGTGATGCATCTCGTATTGGACATGGTGCGGTATTGATGCAGGATGGCAGGGTTATTGCATATGCGTCGCGGAAGTTGAAGGTTCATGAGAAGAATTACCCTGGTCATGACTTAGAGTTGGCAGCCATTGTTCATGCGCTGCAGATTTGGAGGCACTATCTTTATGGCGTGTCGTGCGAGGTTTTCACAGATCATCAGAGCTTACAGTATTTGTTCAAACAAAAGGATCTCAATTTGAGACAGATGAGGTGGTTGGGGTTATTAAAAGACTATGATATCACCATCTTGTATCATCCCGGGAAGGCCAATGTGGTAGCCAATGCCTTGAGTAGAAAGGCAGTGAGAATAGGAAGCCTTGCGTACGTTTCGGTCGGGGAGAGATTGCTTGCATCATATGTTCAGGCTTTCGCCAATCAGTTCGTGAGGTTGGATTTTTCAGAGCCCAGTCGTGTTCTAGCCTGTACAGTCGCTCGGTCTTTCTTGTTTGAGCGCATTAGGGAGCGGGAGTATGATATCTCTCGTTTGCTTGTCCTTAGAGACATAGTGCGGCACGGAGGTGCCAAGCAGGTTACTGTTGGAGATGATGGAGTTTTGAGGATGCATGGTCGTGTTTGTTTGACCAATGCAAATGGACGTTGTGAGTTGATTCTCGAGAAGGCCCACAGTTCCTGGTATTCTATTCACCCAGGTGCCGCCAAGATGTATCAGGACTTGCGGCAGCATTACTGGTGGAGGAGGATGAATATGGATATAGTGGAATATGTAGCTCGGTGTCTAAATTGTGAGCAAGTAAAGTATGAGCATCAAAGACCTGCTGGTTTGCTTCAGTAGAATGAGATTCCTAAGTGGAAGTGGGAGCGTATCACTATGAATATTGTTGTTGGACTCCCACAGACTCAGAGGAAGTTCAATGCGGTGTGGGTCATTGGGGATAGGTTGACCAAGTCAGTGCATTTCATTCTTGTGGCAGTTAGTTACCTATTCTTCAGAGTAGTTGGCTGATAATTACATCCGTGAGATCGCCCGTCTTCACGGCGTGCCCGTGTCTGTCATTTCTAATCGATGTACGCAGTTCACCTCGCACTTCTGGAGGGCAGTACAGCATGAGTCGGGCACGTAGGCTAAGTTGAGCACAATATTTCATTCTCAGATGGAATGACAGTTCGAGCGCACGATTCAGATATTGGAGGATATGCTCCGCGCTTGTGTTATAGATTTTGGGGGCTCTTAGGATCGGTTCTTGCCACTTGTTGCCTACAACAACATCTACTAGTCGAGCATTCGGATGGCTATGTATGTGGCATTATACGGGAGGCGGTGCCGATCGCCTGTTGGATGGTTTGAGCTGGGGAGGCTCAGTTGTTGGGTACAGATTTGGTACAGGATGCCTTGGATAAGGTAAAGATTATTTAGGATCGACTTCGCACAACTCAGTCTAGGCTGAAGAGTTATGCCGACCGTAGGGTTCGTGATGTTGCATTCATGGTGAGAGAGGGTATTGCTCCGGGTTTCACCCATGAAGGGTGTGATGAGGTTCGGAAATAAGGGCAAGTTGAGCCCAAGGTATATCGGACCAATTGAGATTCTTCAGAGAGTGGGTGAGGTGGCTTACAAGCCCGCATTGCCACCTAGTTTATCAGCACTCCATCCAGTGTTCCATGTGTCCATGCTCCAGAAGTATCACAGTGATCCGTCCCATGTGTTAGATTTCAGCTCAGTCTAGTTGGACAAAGATTTGACTTACAAGGAGGAGCCAATGGCTATTCTAGCCCGGCAGGTTCGACAGTTGAGGTTTAAGAGTTATCCTTCAGTTCGAGTGCAGTGGAGAGGCCATCCGGCCGAGGCAGCTACTTGGGAGTCCGAGTCGGATATACGAGTAGATATCCACACCTTTTCACCAGCCTAGGTACTTTTTTATGTCCGTTCGAGGACGAACGGTTATTTTAGAGGTGGAGAATGTGATGAACTGATAGGTCATCTGGAGTTTTAGAATCTAATTCTGTGTTTCGAAGCCTTCAATAGCTTCTTTAAGCCTTTCTTGATTTGCATGCGTAGAACGGGTATTTTTCCGAAAGGCTTTTATGTTAAAGACTGATAAAATATGAAGTTTTGCCTAAAATAATATATTTGAGTTGACTTTGGTCAACATTTTGAGTTAGCTCAGATCCGTGTTTTGACGATCCCGGTGGGTCCGTATCGTGATTTGGGACCTGGGCGTACGCCCGGAGTCGAATTCGGAGGTCCCTAGAGCGAGTTATCGCTTTTTGTCGAAATTTGAAAGCTAAAAGGTTTTATGATTTTAAAAATTGGCCAATATTTGACTTTATTGATATCGGGTCCGTATTTTGATTCCGAAACCCGGTGTAGGTCCATTCCTATATTTATGACTTGTCTGTCAATTTTGGTGAGAAACGGAATTAGTTTGACGTGATTGGAACGTCCAGTTGTTAAAATAGAAGTTTTTAAGTTTTCTTGAAAAATTCTTTTGATTTGGTGTCCGATTCATAGTTCTACGCGTTATTTTGGTGTTTTGATCACACACACGAGTTTGTATGAGGTTGTTGGACTTATGTGCATATTTGGTTTGGAGCCCAGAGGGCTTGGGTGAGTTTCGGATAGGCTACGGATGATTGAAACTTAGAAAATATGGTTTTTGAGCTTCAGCTGTCATCTGGTGCGTTGCTTTTCACGGCCACGAAGCCATTGTCGCGATCGCGAAGGGGATCTGGGCTGGGGGAGGATTTTATTCTACGCGAATGCGAGACCTTGGTCGCAAACACGGAGCATTGGGGGGCTGCTCTTCCCCAATTTATTGGTAACTGATTCTAACCTACTTTTTTTCAATTACCCATTATATTTCATATGATTTCCACCTAAAATCTAGGATTTTTCATGGTAGAAATTGGGGGTTTGTGTAAAATTAGGGGTTTTTGTAAAATTAGAATTTAGACCTCAGATTGAGGTTGGATTTCGAAACAAATTACATAACCGGGCTCGGGGGTGAATGGGTAATCGAGTTTTGGTCCGAATTTCGGGTTTTGACCAAGCAGGCCCGGGGTCGATTTTTGACTTTTTGGGGGAAAGTTTGGAAATTCTAAATTAATGCATTGTAATTGATTCCTTTAGCAATATTTGATATTATTGAGTAAATTGTGGTTAGATACGAGTGGTTTGGAGACGGATTCTAGGGGAAAGGCCCCGGTAGAGCTCTGAGTTGACTGCGAAGTGAGGTAAGTGTTGAGTTTAACCTTGATTTGAGGGAATTAGGAAACCTCAGACTATGTGCTACGTGAATTTCATTTGTTACGGCGTATATGCGAGGTGACGAGTGCTTATACGCCGCCGAATTACTTGTTTTCCCTGATTTTTCGCTTTTCCTTAGTCACCTCCTTCCCTGTCTTAAATGTTATATGCTCTACATGCCTTCCATGTTTATTTGCTACCTGTTAATCAGTGTTTTCTCCTGTTAACAATGTTAGATCTTTTCATATTTTTCATGATTTGCTGCTACTTGCCTTAATTGACTTACTTGCACCTTCTAATTGTCATTTACTGTACTTGTCTTGCTGTGTAGAATTACTTATGTGAATTCCCATGTTGTACACGTTCCTTTCTGGTTCAGCTTTTTATTCATTGATTGTTGCGGTTCTTGTGATTTGAATTATTGATTTGACCGTGCTCATTGAGTATTTGGTACTGATATAGTGGGATCGGGTTGTACGCCGCAACATGTGAAATAAGGGTGGATTGATATGATGGAATAAGGGTGAATTTGTACTGATACGGTGAGATCGGTTGCACGCCGCAACAAGTGAAATAAGGGTGGATTGATATGGTGGAATAAGGGTGAATTCGTACTGATACGGTGGGAACGGGTTGGATGCCGCAATATGTGAAATATGGGTGGATTGTTACAGTGAAATAAGAAAGAATTGTGTGTTGTACGATGGGATCGGGTTCCGCGCCGCAACAAGCTTCCCGGAGCTGTGTTGGTTTTCGGTATTTGTTGATACCCAATTTTTTCCTCATATATTTTAAAATGCATATATACTTTAAAAATAGTACACAAGCATCAACCAGTATTTTCCATAATTTTTCGGTAATTTAAAAGGATTTTAATTAATTTATTCTAGCATTTGAGTATGTAAATAATTACTAATTGCATTACAAACGATTTTATGATAATTTTATTTGCTTAATTTTATTATTTGTATTTATGAGCTTTGGTTATTTCACAAATAGCCATATGTACATGTTAGGGTTATAATTGCAATAACTTTGAAATAATAGCCGAGGTGTGCATAATTACCTTATTTCACAAGAAAATAACCTTTTATATTTTTATAATTCTATTTAATTATTTTAAATCATCTTCATGCATAAAAATCATTTTATCATTTAATTAACTATTTTTTACAAATTATTTTATTAATAAATTGGGTATTTGACAAATAGCCCCTTTAATTATGTTTAAATTCGGACCCTCAACCCAATTCAAATTAAAACCCCAGCCCAATTCATCTACCCTAGCCCAAATCTAACCTAAACCATAGCCTAATTTCCTATCTAACCCGCCCCAGCCCGGAACCGATCTTGGTCGTTGATCTCAAAGATCAATGATCCTAAATCCTCTTTCCTTTTTTAATTAACCTAACACACCAAAACCCTACTCATTTCTCTAACCCCGCCGCCCCCAAATCCTCTCCTCCTCTCTTCTCTCCGAGACACTCTTAAACCCTAGGGCGCCGTCACTCCGAAAATTCCCCAAACCCCTTCGATTCCTGACCAGATATGGGGTCATCTAGTGATTTACGGCCTTATCTGGCCTCATACCTCTACTGGTTGTTCGATTTTGCTGAAGGAATCTCGAGGAGATTAAACCCAGAGTCGACCTAGACTCTTCGTTTTTTTCATGAACCTGCCTTGTGTTAATCGCTGTTTGTGAGTATTTTTATCTTTGTGTCTATGGTTTGAAACTCCGATTCTGGGCTAGATTTTTCCTCACCTCGTCCCATTTTCTCAAAACCCTCATCTCTTTCTACTTGAATCTGTTCAGGTCCTTGTAGATCTGAAACGACTTTGAATTTATCCGGTAGTTTTCTTTAAAAAATCTTCTTTTTTCCTTACTATTAATCGATTTCAATACTTTCTAAAACTAGGGTTTCACTTCGTTTTGTTTCTGCAAAACTTTTCTAAAGTTTCTATGTCTTTGAATCCGGTTATCTTTACTAGTTCTACTGATTCTTTCGTGCCAATGTTCTAGTCCTTTGTTTGTTTAATTGTTCGCTTCAATATTTGCGCGTTAGTCCTTGTTCGTCAATTAGAAGATATTAATTGATGATTATTTGACTATTTATGGTTCGAAATTATTGTGTTTTGCTGAGATGGCTACTCCCTGTAATTTTTACCTACTTTCCTTATTTGTGACTCCTAATTGATACTACTTGCCTTAATTAGTCTATTGGCCTTATTTTTAGGTGTTGATTCACTCTATTGACTTATAAAAAGGCCTATGACTTGTTTCTTCCCTTATTTAAACCCTAATTTGGCTGATAATTGATTTCTCCCTAATTTGAAGGGTCTGTCCCGGAATCCTACCTGTTAATTGGTTCTGTTAAGCCCTAATTGTTTGATTGATTGGTCTCTTTGCCTTATTTGTGAACTCTTGATATCCTTTACCTTATTTGCTTCACTCTACTCGATGTTATATAAACCCCATTCTATTTTTGAAACACACACACATACTCAGAAAGAAACACACAAACACACACAAACTCTTGCTCTCATTCAAATCTTTCGGTTACTTGTGTTTGCTACATTGTCTAGCCGGCTGAAAGCCAAGGCTAGACTATTGGATTCTGCATACTTTCAACTTTCTGTTTGCTATTTCCTAACTGGTGTGTCCCCATTCCTATTATCATTCAATATGCTATGGAGTTGAACCTATGTTCATTCCTGTTTATTGCTCTCAATCAAAATGACCATTCTGTGTAGTTCACTCATGTCTTTCCTGTTTATTGCTCACAATTAGCATGATTACCACTGTGTATGTCTTTCCTGTTCATTGCTTTAAATTAGCAAGACTACTTCTGTTGCTATGTCCTATTCAGTATGTTGTGGAATCTGACTGTTATAAGATGTCGACCTGTCTTTGCCTGTGTTATGTTTCTGATAACTAGCATGCCCTTAACTCTCACGAAATTGCCTTGTTCAATATGTCAATATGGTTCACACACTTTAGCATGTTCTTATTTGATACAGGATTCTTGTCTACTTGTTTTCTCAACTAGCATCCTTGCCCTGTTTTATGTGTTCCTGACCTCTATGTTCCCGACCCCTGCTACCTTTCTCTGTGTAGTTGTCTGTTTATTATTCTGTTCCCAGCATACTATCTGACCACCTAGTGATAATTAAAGAACTAAGTCAAATCTAGGCAATGTGAAACTTTGCTTGAAGTGGTTGTGATCTTGTTTCTGTCTACTGTTTGATTGCTGGAATCTTTGTTTGAATTCTAAGTGTTGAAATGACTCTGTTTGTTCCTATTTATTCCTAAAATCCAAACTGTTTTCTTAAAACTATCTCCTATTTTCATGTAATATTTTCAACTCCTACTCTTAGAATATCTAGGGTCCTGCCCCTCCAGTGTGAGCACTGCCTAGGAGTCCATGAGACTCTTCCGAACTCTGACACACTGGGGCTGGCTTTTCAAAACTTGTTCACAGAACTGTTTCTTTAAAAGGGTTTCTAGTGTGAGCATTGCCCGGGGTCCCTGAGGCCCTTGGGAACTTTGACGCACCAGAAGGCCATTTGGTGTACTATGAGATACTGGCATATTTCAGACTTGGTTGAAGGCGTGGTTTCCAGGTTTACTTTTGGTCCTATCCAGGCTCTCTATAGTATAGCAATTTCTTTCTGTAATTCTTTTATATCTGGTCTGTAATAATAATTCCTGTAAAAACAAATATTGGGGTTATTAGTAAAATCGGGAAGGCATTTTTATATATAACTTTGTGGGGGATCGGGTAGAAACCATGTCTATAGGACTATTGTGATGATATTTATTTGTAACCATGTTCATAGGGTTTATCTCATTATGTTGAATTCTCATCCTAGAAATCCTGCTTCTAGGCCGTTTACCCATTCTGCAATAATCATGTTTTCAAAACCTCTATGTGTGCATTAGAAATCATGTTTCTGGGATATTTTGTTACACTCACTTGGAAATTAATTGACACCTTTATTCGCCTAGATATCATGCCTATAGGAAAATATATATAAAATCAGTTTCATCGCTTAACCGTCATGCCTATACGGAATTAGTATAAAAACAGTTCCAACACTTAGATATCATGCTCATAGAGATAAACATGTAAAATCAGTTCTGTAATGCTTGTGATCATTTCAGCACGTAAACACCATGCCTATAGGGTCTAAGCTAATATCTGCCTGTTTAAACTAGTCACTGGTTTATAATACGTTTAGATATCATACATATAGGATCCTGCCGGTTATCGCCTAGGCAAGCCTGTAGGATAATTAAAACCCTGAAGTTGCCAAAAACTGTGTTTGTTTGACTGCTTATAAACTTCCCAGGTTCAGGAAGTAATAAAATCATTAGGCAAACTGATTAAGTATTTACTGCCTCGTCTCAATGAAACTGCTGCATATTTTGTGCTCATCTAGATATCCTGCTATAGGACTTTAAATTGTTTAAAACTGTTTGTTTGAAGCGTGCAATTGTTTGCTTATTTGTGGAGGTAAATGTGAGCCTCTTTAACTGCTCCTTATTGACAATCCTACCTGTTATGTTTGACGCCTAGTTTTCTCCTTTTAAGCACCATTGGTAAGTCTAGAACCACCTTAACTAGAGGTCCTAAGCACCTCCAGGGCCCTAGGCAAGGGACGGGTAATGCACGCATAGGGTACGTATTCAATGCTATTAGAAAGCTTAGATAATATTTAAGGGGAGGGTAATTGGGTAGTAAAGGATATGATGACCCGTGCGCTAATACTACGCGTAACACCCTATTTGAGGAAAGTTTACCGAGTATTGCACAGAAGTGATCCTATAGGCTAATAAACCTAGGACTCCCTTTATTCCCGTTTAAATAATCTCTATTTGTCTAAATTGCTTATGACTAATTCACTTAAATTGAGTTTGGCCGAGAGCCACCGTTGTGGACCTCGAGGGGTGCCTAACACCTTCCCGTCAAGGTTATTTCGAGCCCTTACCCAATCTCTGGTAATGCAAATCGATTTATGAGTTATTTGCTTTAGGTGCCCTAATGCACCTTAAATCCGTTAGGTGGCGACTCTTCAAATTCCATACCCCTTCCCAAAAGGAAATGAGTTGTCCCAAAAAATGTCGAAACCCAAACTCCCCTAGGAAAAAGAGGGCGCGACAGCATGGCGACTCTGCTGGAGATATTTTAGGCTCTTACCATAACAAACTTAATTTTGTGAATTAGTCTTGAACATGCCTTGTTTTGTTAATACATGTGCACCCTTTCCCTTTCCCCTTATTTGAATTTAATTGCCTATTTTTCAAGCATTTATGATTTCCTTTACTACAGAAACTGACTTCTCTCTTTGTTTTCTTTCTTAAACATATTTCAATTATTAAATATTGCATTTATGATTCTTTTAACGTGCAAATACATGACAACATGCTATTTATTGTTGCATAAATCATGCTCAACATCATATTCCACTCGTGCGTAATCAATCCTATAGCTGATGAGTGTTTGCGCCTTTCCTATATATCACCCTTTAAATCCGGAAAGGCGTATTTGCGGTAAAACTAGTCGATCGGCGGTGCAGTCGACGGTTCCGTGCCTTTCCCCCTCGAGTTGTCCACTTGAGGGTACCAATCTAGACCCCCATAGAAACCTTACTCTGATTAATTGTACATGCATCATGGTCAAGCCTAGTTGGGTTAATATGTTGTCCACATAATAACCCTTTAAGACAAGCCTCGTCCAAAAGTCCATCGGATTTTCCACAATCCCAACGGACGCCATCACGATTGTGTGCATTAATTTTGGAGAATTAAGTGCCAATATGCTAATCATTGTTGTATAAATAGTCATATCTGGAGGGGGAAAGGGCCTAACTATATTTGTTTTGCAGAAAATGAGGTACGGAGTCCCCAGGTTAGGCATGGTCCGTAACATACCACCGTTGTTGCTATATTGGTGGGAGGATCTTCCATTAAGTGATAAGAATCATGTGAAAAGGGTCTTGGGAAACTTGCCTTCTTTATTGGACCTCCAGCCGAACAACATGTTAATAGAAGCTGCTACAATATTCTGGGACAAAGAAAGAGCCGTGTTCTGCTTTGGAGACATAGAAATGACCCCTCTCTTGGAAGAAATAGGGGGATTCGCTGGGCTACCATGGGATAGTCCTGGTTTACTGGCGCCGGAAAATTGCACTACTAGGGGGATTCTGAAGATGATGGGATTAAAGAAGAATGATGACTTGGAGTGCCTGAAAAATTCCTACATACCCTTCGACTTCCTCTATGAACGATACGGTCACAGCAGATCTTATCAAATTTTTGATGACGAATTCTCCATCACTTCCTTGGATGGATCCATCGCAGGGTTTTTGTGTTCATTGTCTGTTTCTTGGGTATGTTAGTATTCCCGGTCCAAGGGGATAGAATCCATACCAGACTGGCCATGGTAACCAAAACCTTGATGGAGGGGATCGAAGGGCAGACATATATTATTGTCCATATGATCATAGCAGACATATACCGGGCCTTGGAGCACTGTCAGAAAGGGTACAAATACTTCGAGGGTTGCAATTTGCTGTTACAGGTTTAGTTGTTAGAGCATCTCCAAAGAGGTCAATACCGCCAAGAGTTTGCGCGAAGGCCGTGGAATGATCACATAGCCTTCCATCATCTTAAGAAAATGACCTATATTCTAGACAGGTTTGCTCAACTAGAGGATGCTATAGGATGGGTACAGTTTTTCAACAATTTGACCAAGGATCAGGTTCAATGGATGTTCGAATGGTTCCCTACGGACGAGTTCATCATCAGATCTAGGGATGTTCCACACTTGGTATTGATTGGGTTAAGGGGCATATACCCTTATGCTCCTGTCAGGGTTATGAGACAGGCAGGCAGGAAGCAGGTCATACAGCGAGTTGCTAAAATGAGTCATTTCATAGCCGATTTTCAGGGTGACGCTATTCCATACAAAAATGAAGCACAGCACATGTGGCAGTTGAAGATTATCGTGGAAAAGGATACCATCGAGCCGGATCGGTATCACGCCGGTCATGTGTGTCGCGCCCCCTTTTTCCTCGCGGAGTTTGGGTTTCGACATTCTTTGGGACAACTCATTTCCTTTTGGTAATTGGGTATGGAATTTGAAGAGTCGCCACCTAACGGATTTAACCTAAAGCAAATAACTCATAAACCAGTTTGCAGAACTAGAGATTGGGAAGGGCTCGAAATAACCTTGAGGGGAAGGTGTTAGGCACACCTCGAGGTCCACAACGGTGGGTCCCGGCCAAACTCGAATTAGGTGAATTAGTCTTATAAGCAAACAAAGCAATCTAGACAAATAGATATTACGTTTAAAATAAGGAGTAAAAGGGGTCCTAGGTTTTTCAGCCTATAGGATCACTTCTGTGCAATACTTGGTAATCGTCCCCAAGTTGGGGTGCTACACATAGCATTAGCGCACTGGTCATCATATCCTTTACTACCCGATTACTCTCCCCTTAATTACTGTTACCTAAGCGCTCTAATAGTATCCAGTACGTGCGTTATGCGTGCATTACCCGTCCCTTGCCTGTGGCCCTGGAGGTGTTCAGGACCTATATTTAAGGAAGTTCTAGACTCGCCTATGTTGTTTAAAAAGGAGAAAACTAAGCGACAAATAAAAGTCAGATAGGACTATCACATAAAGATGCAACTAAAAGCTCATATTTACCTCCACAAATAGACAAACAATTGCACGCCTAAAACAAACAATTTTCAAACGATTTAAAAGTCCTAATAGCAGGATATCTAGATGAGCACAACATATGCTACAATTTTATTAAAGGGGGGGCAGTAAATACCTAATCAGTTTGCCTACTGATTTTATTACTTCCTGAATCTGGGCAGTTTCAAGCAGCAGGAAAATAGCAGTTTTAAAACCTAGAACTCAACCAACCTATAAGATTGCCTAAATGATAACCAAACATGATTTTTATAAATCGGGTGTCTAAGTTGTAAACTGATTACTGATTTAGCGGCTGATTTTATCTTAAACCATGTAGGCATGATTTCTAAGTATAGAAGCTGATCCAAAAAAACCTTATGGGCATGGCATCTAAATGCGGGAATGAATTCAATCTTATTGGCATGGTTTCTAGAATGCAGAACTGATTTTCCAACCTTTAGACATGGTATCTAAATGCAAGAACTGATTTAGAACCTTATAGGCATTGTATCTAGATGCAGGAACTAATTTAAAACCTTATGGGCATGGTATCTAAATGCAGGAACTGATTTAAAACCTTATAGGCATGGTATCTAAATGTAGGAACTAATTTTAACACTTATTTGCATGAATGGCTAAGTGTCAAGACTGATTTCTATATGTGTTTCCTATAGGCATGATTTCTAGGCGATTAAAGCATCAATCAATTGCCAAGCGGACTTAACAAGGAAGTTCCTAGAAAACACGATTTCTAATGCATACACAACGGTTTTGAGGACATGATTATCGATGCAAAATTGAGAACCGACTTAGAAGCAGGTTTCTAATGATGTGAAGGATGAAAATTCAGGATTTAAAGAATTAGATGAGTCCTATAGGCATGGTTTCTGATGCACATAAGTAAACAAACATCGCAACAACCTATAGGCATGATTTCTACCCGTTCTCAACAAAATATATATAAGAATCCCTCCCAATTTTACTAAGTACCCCAATATCTGTTTTACAAGGAATTATTATTACAAACCAAATATAAATGAATTACAGAATAAAACTGCTATACTATAGGGAGCCTGGATAGACCCAAAAGTAATCCTGGAAGCTAGGCCTTCAACCAAGTCTGAAACATGCCAATATTCTCATAGTACACCCAATGGTCTCCTGGTGTGTCAAAGTTCTCAACGGCCTCAGGGACCCTGGGCAATGCTCACACTAGAAAACTTTTCAAGAAACATTTTGTGAGCAAGTTTTGGAAAGCCAGCCCCAGTGTGTCAGAGTTCAGAGGAGCCTCATGGACTCCTAGGCAGTGCTCACACTGGAGGGGCAGGACCCTAGATGTTCTAAGAGAAGGAGTTGAAAATAGGAGGTAGTTTTAAGAAAACCGTTCAGATTTTCTGGGGTAAATAGGAACAAACAGAGTCATTTCAATACTTGGAATTAAAACAAAGATTCCAGCAATCAAACAGTAGACAGAAACAGGATCACAATCACTTCAAGAAAAGTTTCACATTGCCTAGATTCAACTTAGTTCACTAATTACTACTATATGGGCATATGGACATGTAATAAAAAAGAAATGGCATGCTGGGATCAGATTACCAATCAGACAGTCATATATGAAGGGCAACAGGGGTTAGGAGCATGGAAATCATTAATCAGAAGTCTGTTAGGGGTGAATACTTAAAACAGGACAGAAAGAACATGCTAGTTGAGAAATAAGTAGACATAGGTCTAATTTACATATAAGCAAACATGTAGACATGCTGAAAGCAGGAAATACATAGGTCTAGTTAACAGAAGTAGACATGCTGACATACTGAAAACAGTAGGCATGCTGATCAAGAGTAATAACATGAAGCACATAGGTCTAATTAGATAGAAATAGACATGCTGAAAGCATGAAACACACAAGTTTAATCACATAGAAATAGACATGATAGCAGGAGTACAGACATACCAGTTAAGAGATAGCAAGAGGAAAGTAAAGCAAACTGGATCCAAGGGTCTAGCCTTGGTTTTCAGCCGGCTAGACAGTGCAACAAACAAAGAGTAGGAAGATTGTGATGGAGGGTAAGAGCAAGAACTTTGTGTGTTTCTCTATGTATGTGTGTGTGTGTGTGTGTGTGTTTAGAAATAAAGTGAGGCTTATATAGCATTGAGTAGAGTAAAGTAAATAAGGTAAAGAAGGTTAGTTTACAAATAAGGCAAAGAGAACAATTAGTCAGTCAATTAGGCTTAACAGGACCAATCAATAGGCAGAATCATTGGGTTATGTTCAAAATTAACACGGAATTGAGGTTTAAATAAGGTAAGTGATAAGTCTGATAGCCAACTAGAGTCAGAACACTAAAAATCCGGCAAGTAACAGGGCAATTAGTTACACAAATAAGTTAATACAAGTAAATTAGAGACTAATCTGGGGTTGGTAAGACAATCAGCCCATAAATTAAGCTTAATAGGAACAATTAAGGCAAGTAGTGCCAACTAGGAGTCCCAAAATAAGGAAAGTAGACAAAATTACAGGAGTAATCACCTTAGTAAAACAAAGCAATTTCAAATGCTAGACAGTTTAGATAATCAATCAATTACTCAAGAATAACGGGCAAATATTGAAGCGAACAATGAAGTAATCAAACAAGCTAAAGACTGGAATGTAGTCATGGAAGAATCAGTAAAAAAGGATAATCAAACACATAGGAATCTTTTAGAAAAGTTTTGCAGAAACAGAACGAAGTAAAACCCTAGTTCTTAAAGAACATTAGGAACAATTAACAGTAAGGAAAACAGAAGATCTTTAAAGAAAAAGCTATAGAAACTCAAAATCATTTCAGGTCTACAGAGATCTGAACAGCAAATAATAAGGAAGAGAAACCCTAATCTAGAGGGATGTTAAATCGATTAACGATAAAGAGAACAAGAGATTTTTAAAGAGAACTACTGGATAAACTCAAAATCGCTCTAGTCCTACAAGGATCTGAACAGATTCAAGTTGAAAAGATGAGGGTTTTTGAGAAAATGGGGTGGGGTATAGGAAAAATCTAACCAAAGCCACAAAATTAACAATACTCACAAACATTGATGAACATAAGGCGGGTTCATAAGAAAACGAAGAGCCTAGGTCGACTCTGAGTCGGATCTCTTCGAGATTCCCTTAGAAAACAGCAAGAATCGAACAACCAGTAGAGGTAGCAGGTTAGATAGGGTAGCGAAACACCAAATAACCCCATATCTGGTCAGGGATCGAAGGGGTTTGGGAGATTTTGTGACGGCGCTTCTAGGGTTTGGGGGTCTGAGAGAGAAGAGAGGATGAGAGGATTTGGGGGCGGCGGTCTCTAGAGAATGGGTAGGGTTTGGGGGTCGTTTGGATTAAAAATGGAAAGGGGAAACGTGGATTGTTGATCTCAGAGATCAAAGGCCACGATTAGAGGAGGTTTGGGTCGGGTAGGGGTTATTTAATTTGGCTGGGACGGATTGGGCTAATGGTTTAATTTGAATTGGG
>NW_017671078.1:109558-117386 GCF_001879085.1 Nicotiana attenuata | reverse complement strand
AATTAGGGATTATTGAATATTTATATAATTAAAAATGCAGAAGTAAATTGATTTAAGGCCTTTAAAAATTATAGAAAAATTGTAAAAACACTTGTGCATGTTTGTAAAAGCATGTACAATATTTTGAAAGTATTTATGCATATTTAAAGATATATGAGGGAAAAATTGGGTATCAACAACGTGTACTTCTACCCCTCATAGTTGGATGATAACATAGGGGGAATATTTGAGCCAAGGGTTGGTCCAGGAAACAGGGTCATAGACGAAGTTGCCGAAGCACAGGTGAAATATAACAAAGTGCGCAAAAGAGTTCACGAGTCCGACGCCGAGCATCGGGAGCGACACAAGACTGACATGGAACTAATTAACGAATGGAGGGAGATGGCTATTAAATCAAGCAAAAGGTTGGAGTATCTGGAGTACAGTCTGATGGAATTAGAGGGAAATATGAGGAAAGAGAGTCACCGATTGACAGAACACTGAAGTAAGCGAAGGAGGACATTTGGCAAGGGCATACTTATTGCTGAACCTGCACGAACTGGAAGATCTGATCGACAAGAGCATCCAGCCTGGAGAAGGTCCTTCTGGGACCAAGTAGATTAGGTTTATTTGCTTTTTCAAATGTAATAAGGCCAAGTGCCATTAGTGACTTATCTTATTTGGTGTCGTTTTGGGTTCATCTATTTTTTACATTAATGAAATGAGGCAATTATTGGCACTGAAATTCTCCAAATCAACATGTCGCTAGGCCTACCTCGGGCATAACGAGGCTCCCAAATTAGGATGTGAATTTACATTCCCACAATATGTGTTTAAATACTGCAAACATTTTCAGAATCCTTATTGACTTGCTTACCTTTTGTTTTTCTTTATTTTTTATTATTCCCATCCCCTAAGGTTGGCTCGCACATACTGGCATCATCAGCATATCACACCAGATCTAGAGGCCCTCCACCTCCTCCTCCTCCAAGTAATAAAAAAACAGAGGAAAAGCTAAGATGGATGACTTGAATGGTGTCCGAAGGGAAAATGTTGAGAATACTAAAACCTCGGATGGTCGGAGTACTCCAGCCCAGAATGATGTGGTTCTACGATTGGAGAAAATATTGGAGTTACAAGGAGAGCTTGAGCAGGTCCGTAACTTAGCAAACCTCTCCCTCACCCTAAACGTCCCAGACGTTAACCAACAAAATGCTCAAAACCCAGCACCTCCCCAAAATACGCCAAACCAACGTCCACAAAATCCTCCCGCACCCCATCAATATGCAGCTCCACCTTAAAATCCCAATCCTCTACCGGTACCAACTCCTCCACAACACCATCATTAGCCAACCCAGTGCCCACAAACCACTACCTATCACTTCTCAGAACACACCACAACCTATTCCCGATCCTCAAAACTCGACCAATGATCACCACTACACCCAAATCCCTAGCACTCACCAAAACAATCCCATATACGTGGAAACACCACCTCGCTCCGCTCAACCAATCTCCTATACACCAGAATCCGCTGAGAAGGACCTGCTCATCAAGAACATGGCCGAGGAGCTCAAGAAGTTGACAAGTCGAGTTCAGGGTGTTGAAGGAGGTAAAGGGATAGAAGGTCTGAACTACGAGGATTTATGCATACAACTAGATGTGGAACTGCCGGAGGGTTACAAACCTCCTAAATTCGAGATGTTTGACAGAACGGGTGATCCCAAGGTTCATTTGAGAACTTATTGTGACAAGCTCGTGGGGGTCGGGAAAGATGAAAGGATCCGAATGAAGCTCCTCATGAGAAGTCTTACAGAGATGCCCTGTCCTGGTACATAAGCCAGAATGCTAAGAAATGGGCCAATTGGGTGAGCATGGCATCAGAATTAATGGATCGGTTCAGGTTCAATACGGAGAATGCACCAGATGTCTTCTATATCCAGAACCTAAAGAAGAAGCCAACTGAGACTTTTTGCGAGTATGCTACTCGGTGGAGGTTAGAAGCAGCCAAGGTCAGACCAGCATTAAACGAGGAACAGATGAACAAGTTCTTTGTCAGGGCACAGGACCCACAATATTATGAAAGGCTAATGGTTATTGAGAATGATAAGTTCTCCAATATCATCAAACTCGGAGAAAGGATTGAAGAGGGTATCAAAAGCGGGATGGTGACAAATTTCGAGGCACTGCAGGCCACGAACAAAGCATTACAATCAGGGGGCATATCAAAGAAGAAAGAAGTAGGGGCAATAATGGTGGCCCAAGGCCCAAAATCTCCACTCACATATCAAACACCTCCACCTACATACCAACCCTCACCTCCCAGATATTCCCAACCTGCCACCGCCTATCACACTTATAAAACCCAGCCAGCCTACTATCATTCACCTCCAACTTGTCCAAATTACCAGAAACCCCGACCTAACTTTAATCGAAAACCACCCAGACAATACACCGCCATTGCTGAACCCATCGACCAGCTGTACGAAAGACTGAAGGCTGCTGGTTATGTCACCCCTATTCCTACCGTGGCAATGGAGAATTCATCTCAATGGGTCAACCCAAAAAAAACTTGTGCATATCATTCCGGTATGAAGGGTCACACCATTGACGAGTGCCGGACATTGAAAGATAAGATCCAGACATTGATTGATAACAAGGTCATACAAGCGAAGGAAGCTGCACCCAACGTCCGCAACAATCCTCTTCCAGATCATAGAGGTGATAGGGTACATGTGATAGAGACAGATGAAGAATGTGATCCTGAGGGGTCAATCGGGCTTATTCGGGAAGGCGATGACTTTAAACCTACAGTCACACTCACTCCTATTGTGGTACAGATACAGCCGTCAGTCGAAGTTGAGGTAACTTCATTGGTTCCATTTGAGGTAGAGGTAGCACCACCTGCAGCCACACCTGTTCCATTTGAGGTAGAAGTGGCAACACCTTTCACAGTGACAGTAGCAACCGCACCTCCTTTCAAGTCCAATGCCATACCTTGGGACTACGTTGCTGAAGCCAGGGGAAAGGGAAAAGCAAAGATGGAAGAATCTGGTGCCGCACAAGGAGTGACCCAAATTGAAAGAATATATACACCCAAAAATTTGGGAGGAACAAGCAATGAGGCTGCTACTACACAACCTGTTATTGAAACCGGACCAGACGATCTTTGGAGGAAAATACAGGCGAGAGAATACTTAGTCGTCGACCATCTAAATAAGACTCCCGCCCATATATCCATCCTGTCGCTATTACAAAATTCTAAAGCACATAGGAGTGATCTGATGAAGGTGTTGAATGAAGCTTATGTGCCCAACAATATCACTAGTGGAGAGATGGCCAACATGGTAGGGCAAGTGCTGGAGAGTCACAAGATCACCTTCCACGATGATGAGCTACCGCCTGAAGGGTTAAGTCACAACAGGGCACTGCATATCATGGTACAGTTTGAAGACAAATTCATTGTTAGGGTCCAATAGACGGGGGCTCGAGCCTCAACATTTGTCCATTAACTACTCTGAAAAGATTGGGCAAAGATTTCATGTGATACGGGCAGGAAGTATGAACATGAAAGCATTTGATAGGTCTCAAAGGGCCACGATTGGGGAGATTAACCTTTGTTTGCAGATAGGACCAACTTGGTTTGATGTGGAGTTCCAAGTACTAGAGATATCAGCTACATACAATCTTCTATTAGGTCACCCTTGGATACTTGTCGCTGGGGCTGTGGCTTCCACGTTGCACCAGGCCGTGAAGTTCGAGTGGAACCATCAGGAGGTAATCATTCACGGAGATGGAAGTAACCCAATTTACACCAGTCAAACTATCCCGGCCATCGAGAATAGAAGAAGGCTGGGTGGAGAAACTTATCACCACATCGAATATGCCAACGCAATTGACAAGGAAAAATGGTGGAGTAACAAAATAGAAAGCATACTAGCATGGTCTGGGTACGAACCCGGCAAAGGACTTGGAAAGGAACTCCAGGGCATTACCAAATACAGTTGAAACGTCACGGTACCACCTCTGGACTTGAGTATCAATACACCTGGCAGGAATATGATGATTGGTCGCCTCCATGGCGCGGTCCTTATTACCCTCTCGAGCAGCCGGTACCACACCTAAGTCAGACTTTTCACCAGGCTGATACAATATAGGGATCTGTAGAGGAAGACGCTTTGGCTAGACTGAGAAACTTGTTCCTGGAGGACGAGGATATGGATTGCAGTGCGATAGTTGAGGAGGAGGAGGAAGAAGGCCTCACCATTCAGACTGTGGAGAAGGGAGTTGTTCTCAAGAATTGGACTGCCACACCATCCCGGGCCCGCCGAGTTCCTGGGTAGCTTGGCAATTAGCCTGATTTGTTTTATAGCCATGCTAGGCATTTAAGATATTTTCAGTAATTCTGTTTTAAAGATGCATTTTGTTTCAAAATAATTGTTCGAGTTATCGAGCCGTACATGTTTTGGGATATTTTCAAATTTAATCAATGCATTGCTATTTATTATTCATTATTATCTTTCTCATTTTTCTTTCTACAGCGTTATTATTACTTTTCTCGATGAACCGATGACTGTGACATGTAATGAGACAATGCAATATAAGGGTAGTGACTCAGAAGAAGAGGATGAAATACTCGAGGAAGTTGTCGGAGAGGTTGAGAATTTTGAGAACAAACCTAAGTCCAACCTAGACGAAACCGAAGCAATCAATTTGGGAGACGCCAAAACCGTCAAGGAGACTCGCATAAGCATTCACCTATCACCGTCAGAGAAGGAAGAGTACATTCGTTTCCTGAAAGAATATGAGGATATCTTTGCATGTTCATATGATGACATGACCGGTCTGAGCACATCCACAGTGGCTCATATGTTGCCTACCAATTCGAGCCTCCCACTGGGGGCCCGCTATGCCAAAAGCGAGAGAAACCCCATCCCTCTCTTTCTTTTTTTTCGCCCCCGACACCTGGCTTTCTTCGGCGAGCTTTCTATCGTAAAGCCAAAGACGCCCCAAGACAAGGTACAACTGTTGGGTACACCAATACAGCACTAGCACTAGCTATAGCAGTAACTAGTACAATGAGTCAGGGGTCGGGTGAATTCAATAATAGACGCATGTTAGCATTCCAATGTGTCCGCCAGTGAAGCAGAAACTCAGAAAGTTCAAACCAGATATGAGCCTGAAAATCAAGGAGGAAGTCACTAAGCAAATCAAAGCCAAAGTCCTCAGGGTAGTTGAGTACCCAACCTGGTTAGCCAACATTGTACCGGTTTCGAAGAAAGATGGGAAAGTCAGGGTATGTGTTGACTATCGGACTTTAAATAGAGCAAGTCCAAAGGACGATTTTCCACTGCCAAATATACACATCCTGATCGACAATTGCGCCAAGCATGAACTCTAATCCTTTGTAAATTGCTTCGCGGGTTATCACCAGATCTAGATGGACGAGGAAGACGCAGAGAAAACAGCCTTCATTGCACTGTGGGGAGTGTACTGCTACAAGATGATGCCATTCGGTCTAAAGAATGCTAGGGCTACTTATATGAGAGCCATGACAACCATCTTCCATGATATGATACACAAGGAAATATAGGTGTATGTTGACGACGTCATCATCAAATCCAAGAAGGCCGCAGATCACATAGCAGACTTGAGGAAGTTCTTCGATAGGCTAAGGAGGTACAATCTAAAATTGAACCCCGCAAAATGTGCATTCGGGGTTCCTGCAGGAAAGCTGTTGGGATTCATTGTCATCCGCCGAGGAATCGAGTTGGACTCGTCCAAAGTTAAGGCTATCCAAGAGTTACCACCACCAAAGAGCAAAAAGGACGTGATGAGCTTCCTAGGACGCCTCAACTATATCAGACGCTTCATAGCAAGTCCACGGTAATATGTGAACCCATCTTCAACATGTTGAGGAAAGATGCTGAAACCAGTTGGACCGAGGATTGTCAGAAGGCTTTTGACAAAATCGAGGAATACCTGTCTACACCGCCAGTCCTAGTCCCGCCAGAACCTGGGAGACCTTTGCTACTCTATCTATCCGAATTAGATGGAGCTTTCGGATGTGTTTTGGGACAACATGACGAGACAGGAAGAAAGGAGCAAGCCATATACTACTTGAGTAAGAAGTTCACACCTTATGAAGCACGATACTCTCTGCTGGAACGCACTTGCTGTGCTTTGATCTGGACAACTCAAAAATTGAGGCATTACTTCTGTGCCTATACCACATACCTCATATCCAGGAGGACCCTCAAAATTCCGAATCAAGTCCAGCCAACGCCATCATTTGCCAGACAGTCAGAAATCGGTTAAGTAACTGGGGCAGAATTTTGAGATGGATTCTCAAAATTCTGGAGCAGATCCGACAGATTTCGTCGCACGCAAAAAGGCCGAGAATCATTTGCCAAACTGGGGCAGAATTTTGAGGAGGACCCTCAAAATTCTAGTGCAAGAAAGCTGCAATGCCTCTAAAGTGTTACGGTCACTAGTTTATCTAATTTACTTGATATTATATACCACTATGTTTTCTAAAATAACTCTATTTCGTCAATAAGTATGTATTTTCGAAAACTTCATTTCTATGGCAGCCAGGTGTTACCCAGGGTAACTCGTAGGGTTCCCAAAGCAGAACAAAGCGGAGTAAGAAGACAAGAGCACGAACCAACCTCCCCTTAGAAAACTCATGATTTCTCTTTGGATGCAGGCATGGTGAACATAACAGGAGTATTCGCAAATATACACATATCGAAATCACTATCAATCAGGCCACCTGACGCAAATATATCTCCAGCTAAGAAATATTCTACTCCTATTTGCTACTTGTTCACTGCATAAGGCTAAGCATTGCCTTCTCTTTGCATGAGACTAAGCCCTGTCTCAAATCTTGCATGAGGTTGAGCCTTGCTCCCTATTTTGCATAAGGCTAAGCATTGCCTTCTCTTTTCATGAGACTAAGCCCTATCTCAAATCTTGCATGAGGCTATGCCCCGCCTCCCTATTTTGCATAAGGCTAAGCATTTCCTTCTCTCATGCCCTGCCTCCCTATTTTGCATAAGGCTAAGCATTGCCTTCTCTTTGCATGAGACTAAGCCTTGCCTCAAATCTTGCATGAGGCTAAGCCATGACTCCCTATTTTGCATAAGGCTAAGCATTGCCTTCTCTTTGCATGAGACAAAGACTTGTCTCAAATCTTGCATGAGGCTAAGCCCTGCCTCCCTATTTGCATAAGGCTAAGCACTGCCTTCTCTTTGCATGAGACTAAGCCTTGCCTCAAATCTTGCATGAGGCTAAGCCCTGCCTCCCTATTTTGCATAAGGCTAAGCATTGCCTTCTCTTTGCATGAGACTAAGCCTTGCTTCCCTATTTGCATGGCTAAGCATTGCCTTCTCTTTGCATGAGACTAAGTCTTGTCTCAAACCTTTCATGAGGCTAAGCCCTGCCTCCCTATTTGCATAAGGCTAAGCACCACCTTCTCTTTGCATGAGACTAAGCCTTGTCTCAAACCTTGCAAAAGGCTAAGCCCTGCCTCGGGGCTAAGCTCTGCCACCTTTGGTATCATGTTTCCGCATTTCATGGGCCGGTGTGCGTCATAGTCCGAAGGCATCATCCTCATAACCTGAAGACACCATGTCATGGCTTGAGGATCTCTCATACTGCGCATCATTATTCAAAGGCGTCATGGTTCAGAGGCACCATTCTCATGGCCCGAGAACACCATTTCATGGCCTGCGGATCTCCTATCTCATGATTCATGGCCCCGGACATCATGGTCTAAGAACGTCATCTTCACTGTCCAAAGCAATCTATCATGGTCCAAAGGGACTTGCATCATGTTAAATTCTCG
>NW_017671078.1:79606-109538 GCF_001879085.1 Nicotiana attenuata | reverse complement strand
GCATAGATAATCATGTAATTCGAATCCTATACTAGTTTGCATTAAGTAGGATCGTTTTAAACTGCTTTGTAATTAAACTGGACAGATTTTGAACTGCTAAAACTGTGAGTGATAAGTGTCATTTAGTATTAGTTCTGACTTGATCATTCTGCGAGTATGAAATTGGTGTAGAGGTCATAAAAGTGCATCTATAATCAGTAAATGAATAATCAATGCTATTATAAGAAGTTAACAGGAGCATCATTTGTAGTATATAATTCAGGAGTCATTATCAAGTTAATTAATAGGCTTTGTTGTTGCAATTGGTAATTAGCTTATCTGTTGATTATATGGATTTGTTAACTATTTGAGCTTTAAGCAAGCCCAGAATTGATTTAATAGTCGGTGGCATAACTTGAAGTACTACAACTGAACTGAGACCTTAAGTCATTCCAATTGAGCAATCTAATCGTTTCGGTAAGAAACCAGTAATTTAGCAATGTCTTATATGAATTGCGCCTCTTTGTCTTTACCAATTCCATGGGCTAACATCGAAGCCCACTGAATAGCGATCCCTCCTGGCAATCCTAAGATGAGCATATTCACTATTGGGCTGGTGCTGAAGCCCAATGGACTGGCAGCCTCACGTTACAGGCCTGGGCCAGTTCTTCGGAGTCCAAAAATGCTGGGGGTTAAATTCTCTTAAATTCCTTAAGACTAATTCATGGAAATTGGGTTCTCAACTTAAGTAGCGGGTTCAAATTAAGAGGTCTATCCCTCTTGTTTGAATCCGGACTTGAGCTTGAAGCCCGAATTTTTTAATATTAAGTAACTAGGACTTTTAGAGACAAATTTAAATAGAAAAATTGTAGTTTGCTTTAGGTTGGCCTTTAAATAATAAAATGAGATGAGCTTCGCCAAACAAAACATATAAATTGTGGGGCCCTCATTAAATGCTTATATCAAAATACTTAGAATCCGGGCGTGCCGTTTAGTGAATTTCACGGCCTCCCGCAAAGAAATAACACGCTAGCCACTTTAGGCGCGCTTTTAATAATTTTACCTTCTTAAATACGGGTGTGCATTTCATGCGACCCAAATCCAAGTCCTAAAACGTTGAATAAGAATGTGTCGAGGATCCGGGTGCATTTCATGTGACGTGATCCAAAAACACGTTCTTAAACGACGTTCACTTTCTTAATAATTGACTAAAAGCGGTAAATAATTCTAAAATTGCACTGTAGGGTTAACATGTATTAAAATCAGATTTTAGCCAAATATAGCAGTCGAGCGACCGTGCTAGAATCACAGAACTCGGGAGTGCCTAACCCCTTCTCCCGGGTTAACAGAATTCCTTACCCGGATTTCTGGTTCGTGACTGTAATACAGAGTCAAACCCTTTCCTCGACTCGGGATACAAACCGGTGACTTGGGACACCATAAATCTCCCAAGTGGCGACTCTGAATCTTTAATACAATGAATCCCGTTTTGATTGTCCTTTAATTGGAAAAACTCCTTTTATTATACCCTTCACAGGGTGTAGTAGCGAAAAAGGAGGTGTGACAACCTCGTCCCATTTTCTCAAAACCCTCATCGCTTTCTATTTGAATCTGTTTAGATCCTTGTAGATCTGAAACGACTTTGAATTTATCCGGTAGTTTCCTTTAAAAAATCTTCTGTTTTCCTTACTATTAATCGATCTCAGTATTTTCTAAAACTAGTTTTGTTTCTGCAAAAACTTTTCTAAAGTTTCTATGTGTTTGAATCCGGTTATCTTTACTAGTTCTACTGATTCTTTCATGCCTATGTTCTAGTCCTTTGTTTGTTTAATTGTTCGCTTCAATATTTGCCCGTTATTCCTTGTTCATCAATTAGCAGAGATTAATTGATGATTACTTGACTATTTACGGTTCGAAATTATTGTGTTTTGTTGAGATGTCTACTCCTTGTAATTTTTACCTACTTTCCTTATTTGTGACTCCTAATTGATACTACTTGCCTTAATTAGTCTATTGGCCTGATTTCTAGGTGTTGGTTTACTCTAATTGATTTATAAAAAAGCCTATGACTCGTTTCTTGCCTTATTCAAACCCTAATTTGGCTGATAATTGATTTCTCCCTAATTTGAAGGGTCTGTCCCGGAATCCTGCCTGTTAATTGGTCCTGTTAAGCCCTAGTTGATTGATTGATTGGTCTCTTTGCCTTATTTGTGAACTCTTGATTTCCTTTACCTTATTTGCTTCACTCTACTCGATGCTATATAAACCCCATTCTGTTTTTGAAAACACACACACATACTCAGAAAGAAACACACAGACACACACAAACTCTTGCCCTCATTCAAACCTTTCCGTTACTTGTGTTTGCTACATTGTCTAGCCTGCTGAAAGCCAAGGCTAGACTATTGGATTCTGCATACTTTCAACGTCCCGTTTGCTATTTCCTAACTGGTATGTCTCCATTCCTATTATCATTCAATATGCTATGGAGTTGAACCTATGTGCTTTCCTGTTTATTGCTCTCAATCAGAATGACCACTTCTGTGTAGTTCACTCCTGTCTTTCCTGTTTATTGCTCACAATTAGCATGATTACTACTGTGTATGTCTTTCCTGTTCATTGCTTTAAGTTAGCAAGACTACTTCTATTGCTATGTCCTATTCAGTATGTTGTGGAATCTGACTTTTATATGATGTCGACCTGTCTTTGCCTGTGTTATGTTTCTGATAACTAGCATGCCCTTAACTCTCACGAAATTGCCTTGTTCAATATGTCAGTATGGTTCACACACTTTAGCATGTTGTTATTTGATACAAAATGTTTATCTACTTGTTTTCTCAACTAGCATCCTTACCCTGTATTATGTGTTCCTGACCTCTATGTTCCCAACCCCTGCTACCTTTCTCTGTGTAGTTGTCTGTTATTATTCTGTTCCCACCATACTATCTGACCACATAGTGATAATTAATGAACTAAGTCAAATCTAGGCAATGTGAAACTTTGCTTGAAGTGGTTGTGATCCTGTTTCTGTCTACTGTTTGATTGCTGGAATCTTTGTTTGAATTCTAAGTGTTGAAATGACTCTGTTTGTTCCTATTTAGTCCTAAAATCCAAATTGTTTTCTTAAAACTATCTCCTATTTTCATGTACTATTTTTAACTCCTACTCATAGAATATCTAGGGTCCTGCCCCTCCAGTGTGAGCACTGCCTAGGAGTCCATGAGACTCCTCCGAACTCTGACACACTGGGGCTGGATTTTCAAAACTTGTTCACAAAATTGTTTCATTAAAAGGGTGTCTGGTGTGAGCATTGCCCGGGGTCACTGAGGCCCTTGGGAACTTTGACGCACCAGAAGGCCATTTGGTGTACTATGAGATACTGGCATATTTCAGACTTGGTTAAAGGCCTGGTTTCCAGGTTTACTTTTGGGCCTATCCAGGCTCTCTGTAGTATAGCAATTTCATTCTGTAATTCATTTATATCTGGTCTATAATAATAATTCTTGTAAAAACAGATATTAGGGTTATTAGTAAAACCGGGAAGGGATTTTATATATAACTTTGTGGGGGATCGGGTAGAAACCATGTCTATAGGACTATTGTGATGATATTTATTTGCATTAGAAACCATGTTCATAGCGTTTATCTCATTATGTTGAATTCTCATCCTAGAAATCCTGCTTCTAGGCCGTTTACCCATTCTGCAATAATCATGTTTTCAAAACCTCTATGTGTGCATTAGAAATCATATTTTTGGGATATTTTGTTGCACTCACTTGGCAATTAATTGATACCTTTATTCGCCTAGATATCATGCCTATAGGAAAATATATATAAAATCAATTTCATCGCTTAACCGTCATGCCTATACGGAATCAGTATAAAAACAGTTCCAACACTTAGATATCATGCTCATAGAGATAAACATGTAAAATCAGTTCTTTAATGCTTGTGATCATTTTCAGCACGTAGATAGAATGCCTATAGGGTCTATACGGATAAAATCTGCCTGTTTAAACTAGTCACTGGTTTATAATACGTTTAAATATCATACCTATAGGATCCTGCTGGTTATCGCCTAGGCAAGCCTGTAGGATAATTAAAAACCCTGAAGTTGCCAAAAACTGTATTTGTTTGACTGCTTATAAACTATCCAAGTTCAGGAAGTAATAAAATCAGTAGGCAAACTGATTAGGTATTTACTGCCTCGCCTCAATGAAACTGCTGCATATTTTGTGCTCATCTAAATTTCCTGCTATAGGACTTTAAATCGTTTAAAACTGTTTGTTTGAGGCGTGAAATTGTTTGCTTATTTGTGAAGGTAAATGTGAGACCTTTTAAGTGCTCCTTATGTGACAGTCCTGCCTGTTTTGTTTGACGCCTAGTTTTCTCCTCTTAAGCACCATAGGTAAGTCTAGAACCACCTTAACTAGAGGTCCTAAGCACCTTTAGGGCCCTAGGCAAGGGACGGGTAATGCACGCATAGGGTACGTATTCAATGCTATTAGAACGCTTAGATAATAATTAGGGGGGCGGGGGGTTATTGGATAGTAAAGGATATGATGACCTGTGCACTAATATTACGCATAACACCTCTATTTGAGGAAAGTTTACCGAGTATTGCACAGAAGTGATCCTACAGGCTAATAAACCTAGGACCCCCTTTATTCCCGTTTAAATAATCTCTATTTGTCTAAATTGCTTATGACTAATTCACTTAAATTGAGTTTGGCCGGGACCCACCGTTGTGGATCTCGAGGGGTGCCTAACACCTTTCCCTCAAGGTTATTTCGAGCCCTTACCCAATCTCTGGTAATGCAAACCGGTTTACAAATTATTTGCTTTAGGTTCCCTAATGCACCTTAAATCTGTTATGTGGCGACTCTTCAAATTCCATACCGCTTCCCAAAAGGAAATGAGTTGTCCCAAAAATGTCGAAACCGGATTCCCCGAGGAAAAAAGGGGCGCGACAGTATTTACTATAGAACTTTAAGGAATGGTAATTCTGATTAACACTGATTTTCTTTGAGGATTAAGCTTTTTTCTTCAGTTAATTGCCTTATTTCGTTCCGTATTTTTCTTTTCTTGTCTTTATTATATACTGCATATAGGTTATAGTGTAGGTGACCCGCCTTAGCCTCGTCACTACTTCGTCGAGGTTAGGCTCGGCACTTACAGAGTACATGGGGTCGGTTGTACTCATACTACACTATGCACTTCTTGTGCAGATTTTGGGGTCGGTCCTAGTGGCGGCTATTAGCGTGTGTCACGACCCAAACCGATGCGCCGCGACGGGCACCCGGTACCTTACTCAACCGAGTACCAACGTAACGTATCTTTCGTATCATACTATCATAGGTAAATGAAAGGGAAAGAGTGATGTGAGATAACTAGAATGAAACATGAAGGAACACTCGACATAGGACGACCCAACATGTAATACAAACTTATACATATGACATACGGGCCTATAAGGAAGAAATGATCACTCGTACACTGAACATTGGCCGACAAGGCCCTACATTCTTTTATATACATCACATATGTCTACAAGCCTCTAAGAGTAGATCAATACCATAAAGGTCGGGACAGGGCCCCACCATACTAATCAATACATGTCCAAATCATATTGATCAAATAAGCAACTCCGGAGCAAATGGAGCGCACCAACATCTTCCGCTGAGCTGATAGCCTACTTGGAGGACTCTCGACCTATCTATCGGGATATGCGGGCATGAAACATAGTGTCCCCAGGCAAAAGGGACGTCAATACAAATAATGTACCGAGTATGTAAGGAATGAAAATGAATTAACAATAGACATGAGAGAAACATGGAGTAAAAGACTCAACATGTAAGTCTGAATAACTCTGTGAATCAATATTATGTATTATGCCATGCATATGAGTATAAATGTCATATTGTGCATAGGTATATGCGTACATAACATCATCAAGCTTCCGAGGGCACCCATTATATCATCCCGGCCAGTGTGGGCAAAATCATCAACGTATACCAGCTGATCAGGTGGTGGTGCGTATATAACACCGTATCCTTTTCCCAAATCCCATATATATATAATATACGCGTATATAACGCTATCTGGTCATGGGTCAATGTACCTGTATTAATGAATGAAATGCATAAGAAGTACTGTATAGGGTCAAATTTGACCCTCAGTATCTCTACACCAGTGGGTACGCCCAATGAGTGTACGCCGACCAACGTAGCGGGTACGACTCGGCCGTGAGGACAAAAGAAACATCGTTTAGAACTCAGCGTCCACGATAGGGAGACGTTACCTATTTTTGTAACTTTTTGATTCTTTCGAGGAAGGTCTCCTATTATATAAAGGAGACCTCCACCTTGTAAAAGGGGGAGCTGATCTAATACAACTCTCTCATTTTTCTGGCTTTCTCTCTCTATATCTCTACCTCTAACGAAAATATCTTATTGGTAAACATTATCACTTTGCAATATCAGATCTACAACAATATTATCATCTTTGCATCTCTAGGCTTATTATATTTGATTACGATTTACCCCTTTTCTATTTTTGATTGTTTTATCGCTTACAAAGTATATCATTAACTTTTGAGCCAAACAATTTGGCGCCGTCTGTGGGGATTTCGAGAATCAAAATCATAGTATCCACCTAGAGATCAACCAACTACCACTCTCTACACTACACAAAAACAGAAAAATGGCAGAAAATAGCACAAGATCGAAAGCCATATTGGGTGTCACTACCAATATCCTGGGCCCTCTCAACGAGGCCAGTGATGGTGGCATCCTGAATGCAACCCCTAGCATCACACCAGGTGCAGAGATCTCACCTTCCCCATCCGAAGGCCTGACGATCTTGCACGAAAAAGGATCTTCAACATCTGCGGCTACGGAAGCACCCTCAGCAGTCAAAGAGCTACTGGAAAGATGGCTAACAAGCACTCTAAGTGGCTTGGTTGAGAGGTCACCACAAAATAACATCGTATGTACACCAACGGTAGGTACCACTGCTGCAGTGGGTGAACCGGAAGCTACACAAGTAAATAACAGACCCATCGAGACACAAACCAACGATGGCACGCTAACAGCCATCCTAAAGAAGATGGAAGAAATGGAAAATGAAAACAAGGCGCTCCGTGGTCAGATGAAGGAACATCAGGAGAGGGTCGACAAGATCCCCGGTGCTCCCAAGTTGCTACCAAAACGCGACGTGGGAAGGTTCGTTGAACAACCATACACCGAAGAAGCTGCTCCTCACTCCACCCCAAAAACCTTCAAGATGCCACCCTACTTAAGGGTATATGACGGAACCACAGATCCCGAGGATCATCTGATCCACTACGTCACCGCTGTGAAGGGCAACGACCTATCGGAAGAACAGGTACCATCGGTACTGCTAAAGAAGTTTGGCGAGACGTTGACAGGAGGGGACTTAACATGGTACTCTCAGCTACCGGCTAAGGCAATATCAACGTTCGAGGAAATGGCGGATAAATTCGTCACAGCCCATGCAGGCGCGAAGAAAGCGGAGGCCAGGGTCAACGACATCTTCGCCATCAGTCAAAACGCAGGAGAAGGACTTAGGGACTTCCTGGCAAGGTTTAACAGGGTAAGGATGAGTCTACCAAACGTATCGGAAGGTATGGCAGTCGCCGCTTTCCAGAACGGGCTAAGCAGAGATGGTTCGAGGGCAACCAAGAAGCTGCTGAGCCGCCTCATGAAATATCCCCCTACCACATGGGAGGAAATCCACAACGCCTATTGCGCCGAGGTACGAGCGGACGAGGATGATCTTAATGGGCCGACCCAACGGCTAACAGCGATACACTCAGAAACAAGGAGAGATCGACGGAACGAAGGTCGACGGGAACAACTCCCCCGCTCCAACAGAGATCGACACCAGCCATACACCAGATCCTCCCATCCGCCACCAAGGCATACAGACGCACTACAGCGACACGTCGCCCCACTGCGAAACGAAAGAGGTACGCCCCCTTTATTAACTGCCCATAACTTTTGTGTATCTCCTTCAGAGATAGTGTACGCACTGGAGAAGCTAGGCACCAAGGTGCATTGGCCGCAGAAGATGAAATCAGACCCCGCCACAAGGAAATCAAACGCCCTATGTGAGTTCCATCAGGAACGAGGACACAAAACCGAAGACTGCATAGGCCTACGGCAAGAGGTGGTCAGGATGCTGAACCAGGGATACCTGAGGGAGCTACTCAGTGACAAAGGAAAAATCAACTTTGCACGCGGACGGGAACAACTCCACGGGCCGCCGAAGCCACCTTCCCCAGCGCGCACGATAAACATGATCGTCAGAGGCGGCGATGAGTCAGTGATCAATCACGTCAAGCTCACCACCACACACAGACTAAAGCGGACCATTGCCCATGAACGGTATGACGACTTCGAAGACAGTATCACCTTCGATAAGTCTGATGCCGACGGTTTGTCTTTCCCTCATTATGATGCTTTAGTTATCACTTTACGTGTCGCTGATACGGATGTTAAAAGAGTCATGATCGATGACGGAAGTGGAGCCTGTATTATCCACCCAAGGGTCCTCGTACAAATGGGACTCGAGGATAGGGTAATACCGCGCTGCATAACACTAACCAGTTTTAACAATGCAGTGGAACGGACGTCCGGAGAAATAGCACTACCCGTCTTAGCGGGAGGAGTCACGCTGGAAACAACTTTCCACGTGATGAACCAAGAAACGGCGTACAACGTCATCATAGGGCGCCTGTGGATACACGCCATGCGAGCGGTCCCTTCAAGCCTCTACCAAGTGATCAAATTCCCTACCCCATGGGGAGTATTCAGTATTCGAGGCGAGCCACGCACCGCACAAGAATGCTACAAAATAGCCCAAGACTGCGCCCACACCCAACAGCTAAAGGGGGAGAGCGCGGAAGCATAGCAATTAGCCGTGTCGGGGACTAAGGTCAACCCGACAACGGACGCCATCAAAGACCCCGACGTCGTGGAAGCCTGTAAAGCAACGGTCGAAGACCTCGACCCAGTCCAATTGGACAAAACCGATCCTACGAAGAAAGCCTATATCGGGCAAGGTCTCGCCAACCCAAGTAAGTATTGTGAATTTTTAACTAACCATGCAGATTTGTTCGCCTTTTCCCATTCAGATATGCCGGGAATCCCGCGAGACATCGCCACCCACAAGCTGAATGTCGATCCACTACATCCGCCCGTGCGACAGATGAGGAGAAAATTCAACGCCGCTATCAATGAAGCGGTCAGTAAGGAAGTAGACGAGCTACTGGACAACGGCTCCATCAGAGAATCAAAGTACCCCGAGTGGGTCGCCAATGTTGTCATGGTCAAAAAGAAAAATGGGAAGTGGAGAATGTGTGTGGATTTCACTGATCTGAACAAGGCATGCCCAAAGGATTCATTCCCACTACCCCACATCGACCAACTGATCGACGCCACTGCAGGACATGAACTACTGAGCTTCCTAGACGCCTACTCCGGCTACAATCAAATCATGATGGCCGAGGAGGACCAAGAGAAGACAACTTTCATCACCCACCAAGGGACTTACTGCTACAAGGTAATGCCCTTCGGGCTCAAAAATGCGGGGGCTACATACCAGAGACTGGTAACCAAAATGTTCAAAGAGCAGCTCGGTAAGACTATGGAAGTCTATATCAACGACATGCTGGTAAAGTCGACAAGAAAAGAGGACCACATCGACCATCTGAAAGAAACCTTCGAGATACTGAGAAGATACGGGATGAAACTGAACCCCGAAAAATGCGCCTTCGGCGTGGCATCAGGAAAATTCTTAGGGTTTCTTGTATCACAACGAGGTATCAAAGTCAATCCAGATCAGATCAAGGCGATAGACGCAATACCGGAGATACTGAACAGCAAAAAGCAGGTGCAAAAGCTGACGGGGCGAATAGCCGCCTTGTCTAGGTTCATCTCACGGTCCTCCGACAGATGCCATAAGTTTTTTAATGTGCTGAGAAAGGACAAAGGGTTACAGTGGGATGAGGAATGCGTCGAGGCCCTAAGGAAATTGAAAGCGTACCTATCCTCACCGCCACTGCTAGCCAAAGCCAACCCAGGAGAGCCACTGTTGGTATATTTAGCCGTATCAGAGGTCGCCGTCAGCGCAGTCCTAGTTCGTGAAAATGAAGGTACGCAATCTCCTATTTACTATATTAGCAAAACCTTAGTGGACGCCGAAACACGGTATCCACACCTTGAAAAATTAGCGTTGGCATTGGTCGTACCTTCACGGAAGCTCCGACCCTATTTCCAATGCCACCCCATAAAGGTAGTAACGACCTTCCCCTTGAGAAGTATCCTGCACAAGCCTGAGTTATCAGGCAGACTCGCCCGATGGGCCATAAAGCTCAGTGAGCACGATATCTCATATCATCCAAGGAACGCCATCAAGTCGCAGGTACTTGCCGACTTCATAGCCGACTTCAGCGCAGAGATACTACCAGAGGCGGAATTGGAGGCACGTCGTGCCCCCTCCAATGCTGACCTATGGATTCTTTACACTGATGGCGCCGCTAACGCCTCGGGATCGGGACCGGGACTCGTTCTCGAGGTCCCCACGGGCGAAACAATTCGCCAGTCCATACGATGCCCCGAGATGACTAACAACGAAGCCGAGTACGAGGCTGTTATTGCAGGTTTTAAACTAGCAATCAACTATGGAGCTAGACGACTCGTTCTCCATTGCGACTCTCAGCTCGTGGTGAACCAGGTCACTGGGACTTACCAAATCAAGGAGCAGAGGTTGCAAAAATACCAATCAGAAATCCACAGGTTAATGACCGAGTTCGACGAGTGCCGCTTCGAACATGTTCCAAGAACACAGAACGTCGAGGCAGACAGCTTAGCAAAATTAGCCGCAGCCACTAAAAACTTCAACAAAGAAAGCGTGGTCACCCTCCTCCATTCAGCCATTGATCACCCCGAGGTACTCTCTCTAAATTTGACTTGGGACTGGCGCAACCAATTTGTATCCTATCTGCAGGATGGAACACTCCCCCTCAACAAAAAAGAAGCCAAGAAGCTCCACGTACAAGCCGCCTGGTATTGCTTGATAAACCACGAGCTCTACAAAAGGACGTTTGGCGGACCCCTGGCCAAGTGTCTAGGGCCGCAACAAACGCGGCCAGCGCTCGAAGAGGTACATGAAGGATATTGCGGTGCCCATACAGGCAACCGCGCCCTCGTGCATCGCATAATACGAGCCGGCTATTATTGGCCCACTATGAAGAAAGACGCAGCAGAATATGTCCGCCGATGCGAACAATGCCAAAAGTATGCCCCCATGATACATCAACCAGGAGAACCACTTCACTCGGTCACTTTCCCATGGCCTTTCATCAAATGGGGAATGGACATAGTCGGTCCCCTACCAGCGGGACGAGGAAAGGTACGATTTCTATTAGTTTTAACTGACTATTTTTCCAAGTGGGTGGAAGTAGGAGCGTACGCCCAAATACGCGAACAAGAAGTGATCGCCTTCATATGGAAAAATATTATATGCCGCTTCGGCATCCCCAAAGAAATCAGTTGTGACAACGGACGACAGTTCATCGGTCAAAAAACGACCGAATTCTTCGAGAAATGGCGTATCAAGAGGATACTTTCCACGCCATATCACCCTGCCGCCAACGGCCAAGCCGAATCCTCCAACAAAACAATATTAAACATACTAAAGAAGAAACTCGAGGACGCCAAAGGGCTATGGCCCGAGCTGCTACCCGAAGTGTTGTGGGCACACATGACCACACCCAAATACAGCACGGGGGAAACACCGTACTCGCTGGTCTACGGAACCGACGCGGTCATACCCGTCGAGGTCGGCGAACCAAGCCTAAGATATTCACACACCAGTGGAACAGAAAACGACACAAACAGGCTCCAAGACCTCGACGAAGCTGAGGAAAGGAGAGAAATGGCCCATATCAGAATGGCGGCCCAAAAGCAACAAGTCGAAAGATACTACAACAAGAGGGCCAAAATAAGACCACTCAAGGTGGGAGATTATGTCCTTAAAGCCAAGACATTGGCATCCAAAGACTCAAGTGAAGGGAAACCGGGCACCAACTGGGAAAGACCCTACAAAATCACAGCAGTAGCCAGCAAAGGCGCATTCCAGTTGGAAACAATGGAAGGGAAAACGCTCCAAAACAACTGGAACGTTACTCACCTCAAGTATTTCCACTTCTGAAAGGCGTCTCCCGAGTCGTACTCTTTTTCCCTTACCCGAGTTTTGTCCCAATTGGGTTTTCTCGGGGAGGTTTTTAACGAGGCGGCGGAGGGGACACTTGGAGATATTTGCGAAACAAGTTTATCATATCAACCTCTCCTTACGACCTCCAGGCCGACATGATAAAGGGACTGGACTAGCTTGATCTCCAATGTATGAAAGGCTACGGCCATCTCCAATGTATGAAAGGCTACGGCCATCTCCAATGTATGAAAGGCTACGGCCATCTCCAATGTATGAAAGGCTACGGCCACCTCCAATGTATGAAAGGCTACGGCCACCTCCAATGTATGAAAGGCTACGGCCATCTCCAATGTAGGAAAGGCTACGGCCAGCTCCAATGTATGAAAGGCTACGGCCACCCCCAATGTATGAAAGGCTACGGCCATCTCCAATGTGTGAAAGGCTAAGGCCATCAATTATATCATGGCTAAGGCCATCGCCGCCAACGGTCGACCTAGATTCGACTACGGCGAGTAAACGACTCGACGACAGTCGAAGTCGCCTGCATGGCTAAGGCCATCAGTTATATTATGGCTAAGGCCATTGCCGCGAACGGTCGACCTTGATTCGACTACGGTGAGTAAACGACTCGACGACAGTCGAAGTCGCCTGCATGGCTAAGGCCATCAGTTATATTATGGCTAAGGCCATCGCCGCCAACGGTCGACCTAGATTCGACCACCGTGAGTAAACGACTCGACGACAGTTGAAGTCGCCTGCATGGCTAAGGCCATCAGTTATATTATGGCTAAGGCCATCGCCGCCAACGGTCGACCTAGATTCGACTACGGTGAGTAAACGACTCGACGACAGTCGAAGTCGCCTGCATGGCTAACGCCATCAGTTATATTATGGCTAAGGCCATCGCCGCCAACGGTCGACCTAGATTCGACTACGGTGAGTAAACGACTCGACGACAGTCGAAGTCGCCTGCATGGCTAAGGCCATCAGTTATATATGGACTAAGGCCATACGTCGCCAACGGTCGACCTAGACTTCGGCCACGGTGAGNCGGACGCCGCCACAGGCAGCGGTTGAGGAATCTCCGCGGCACCATCACGGGGCGAGCCGTAGGGAATGTATCTATCTTCAGAATCAGTACCCGCCCCAGGTAAGATGACGACGCTCTTTTTCTTCTTCCTAGGGGCGCTCCGACCTGCCAACGCGAATAAGTCATAACAAATACGTAGGGAATCCCCAAACCGTAGCCAAAGAATTACCTGACGGGCCGTATTGCCGAAGAAATGCAGCCCAGGTACGGCACTCCTCCGCATAGGGTATTATTCTTTCCACCCACGATTTAATGTCATCAACAAGCTGGGGTGGAGAAGCCCTCGCTGCGAATAAAAAAGAGGAAAGAAAAACAAAGGTCACTATGGCCGTATGGTCAAAGGCGCAAGCAGCACTAAAATCTACAAGTAGAAATACTTACGTTCTGGATTCCATCTTTCCGGGAACCCCTCGGGATTCGACACCAGGTGCTCCGTCCTGATGTAGAAATATTTACGCCAAAAGCGGCGGTTGGGCTTATCATCGGCTTTAACGACCAAGCCCTTTGCGCCACGACCTTTCAACTGCAGCATGGTACCCCTCAGGTAACCAGCGCTGAACAACTGTAAGAGGTGGTGGACCGAGACGCTGCACCCGGCCCTGGCCGCATAAGTGGTCATGATACGGCACACCTTCAAAGTATAGGGAGTGAGCTGGGCCGGACACACATTGTAAAAACGGCAAAGCTCCTCCACCAGAGGGTAGACTGGAAGGTCGTAACCGATCAAGAACGGGTACTCATAGAAGGTGCAATATCCAGGCCGGTGCACATTGGCATAATCCGTCCCGGCCGGAACCATTTCCACGTGGTCCGGAATATGGTGCGTCTCTCGCAGATCATCTAAATGGGATTGTAGTAAAACGCTGTGCTCCCAGGGAAGATCAGGGCTTTTAGTTGGAAAATCCCTGCGAACGTGCGTCTCCTTCGGAAGGACATTGTCTACGCTGAGAGGAACAAGGGCCTTCTCCGCCTTTTCCCCTTCACCACCGGAAGATGGCGGAACCCTAGACGGGGCATTATCTTTGGCCTTTTTATTATACTGTCCGCGTTTTGTCATGATTATGCTACTTGAGAAACGAAGCACTGACGATAGGAAGTGTGGTTTCAACAGAAGTGGGAGAGTCCCTCACAAAATAACGGTGACAAGAAAGGAAGGCAAATGAGTGTATCAGAAAATACTTTTCAGCGGCTTGAAAGTGGAATCAGATCAAACCTCTCTCATACTTATAAGGATAAGTTGCACAGGAATCGAAGAGTCATGATTCAAAACGTGCGCCGGAAACCAAAACGTCACGTCATCCTCTGAACTGCCTCGGGGGCAAATATAATGACGATGCATACAGGCGATGACATCATTCCAAAAAGGACGGTTCAACAACGTCATATGTCTCACTTCATTCATATTGCCGCCCCTGGTCGAGGTCAAATTCTCCTAAGCCGAGGTTCGTATTTCCGCCCGTCGAAGACGCCCACCGAACGCATCTCCAACGAGCGGAGGGACTAACTGTATAGGGTCAAATTTGACCCTCAGTATCTCTACACCAGTGGGTATGCCCAATGAGTGTACGCCGACCAACGTAGCGGGTACGACTCGGCTGTGAGGACAAAAGCGACATCGTTTAGAACTCAGCGTCCACGATAGGGAGACGTTACCTATTTTTGTAACGTTTTGATTCTTTCGAGGAAGCTCTCCTATTATATAAAGGAGACCTCCACCTTGTAAAAGGGGAAGCTGATTTAATACAACTCTCTCATTTTTCTGGCTTTCTCTTTCTATATCTCTACCTCTAACGAAAATATCTTATTGGTAAACATTATCACTTTGCAATATCAGATCTACAACAATATTATCATCTTTGCATCTCTAGGCTTATTATATTTGATTACGATTTACCCATTTTCTATTTTTGATTGTTTTATCGCTTACAAAGTATATCGTTAACTTTTGAGCCAAACAAGTACGTTAATAAGATTTCTCGGAATGAGATCAATATGCCTTTGATTAATATCATGAAATAAACTTTATCAACTTACGTATTTTCTGAGACCCATGAACAGATGATAGAATAGTAGGACACATGGAGAATCAAGAACATAGGCACTTCTAGTGCTTGTATGAATAGAGTCAGTTATGAAAGTTGTGCATTTGCTCGTTTCGTTTGTATCGTGTGGATCATGCCAAAAGGAAAGAAGGGATAGCCATAACATACCTGAGTCGATTCTCTTGACAATCCCTCTAACACACGTCAATTGCAACAACACGTAACGGCGAATCGAAGTAGGGAAAAATCCGTATAATATTCTTAAGAAAGATTTTACCGTACACCCTTAGAATTTGCAATTCACGTTGCACCTTGTAGGGATTCTTAAGAATTCCTTTGAGAATCCCATTCGTTACTAACAGCCCATGTATTTCCCTCTTGAATGATATCTCACAATCCCTTATCTTTGATTAAGAATTCCTTTGAGAATTCCATTTGTTCCTAGCAGACCATGTATTTCATGATGTATCACAATCCCATGTATTTCCTTTTAGAATTTCATGATGTATCACAATCCCTTATATTTGAGGTTTGTGGGCCCCCATTTTGTGGCTTAGTTAGCCAAAGACTTCTCCAAATTTTGCCACCTTTTATGTGAATTTAAGAGTCATTTACTTGATCAAATCTTGCTGCCACGTTAAGGTTCATTAAACCTTATCCAAGTATTTAAATTAATTAGTTAATATCCCACTAAAAATTATTAATTATCCAATTATTCATATAACTAAGAATTATCTTAAATTACTTAAAATACTTCTCACTTTTAACATACCTTATACACCTTACTATCATGGTCATGTGGTACCTTGTATGACACTTTTCACACTGAGCTTTTGATATATGCGTCCCAGTACTAATCCAAGGAAGGAGGATATTCAAAAAAATCAAAATAGTCCATATATACCGGGTATTATAGCTTGGACCGAATTTTATCCCCAAATTGTCAAACTTCGACGGAACTCATTTTCTTCGAGTCGCTTACTCTCTCACCTTCACGAATTTACTTATCACTTGTTTGAAATAGCATACACTTATAATCTCAAATAATCTCATTCTCGAGCTTACGTCGATTAGCTTACGACGAAACTTTAACGTACGAAAATGCAGGATGTAACATCTCATTTTCGAGCTTATATCAATTTACTTATGGCGTACTTCCACCTACGAAAATATGGGGTGTAACAGCGTGCTTGGATTGATCAGCTTTGCGGAGACTCGAGGTACAGCTGCTCAGCGTCCGCAGCTCCTTGAGTCCCATTTCTTTTTAATTATTTAGATGTGTACTTTCTTTCAGACAGCTTTATATTTTATTCAGACCATTATTTGTTTGTACTACTCTAGCAGCTCGTGCACTTGTGACACCGGTTTCAGGGTTGTATCAGATATTTTAGTTGTTGTAGCTTCCGCGCTTTACTTTGGATTATTGGAGTTATTTTAGCTCTTTCTCATTATTTAATTTAAATTGTTGAAAATGGATAAATTGTTCTAATATTGGCTTGCCTAGCAAGTGAAATGTTAGGCGTCATTATGGTCCCGACGGTGAAACTTTGGAGTCGTGACATATTAGTTTCACTAAAATTAAGAATATAAGGTTAATAGGTCATCCGTAAAGGTTAAGCGTGTAATGACTTTTTCGGACAACTATTGAATGCAACTTATATATTTTTCCTAAATAATATGCACTCTCCTAATATAAAAGAATGAAAGTTTATATCAAGTGAATCCCTATGGGTTTAAGGTTAAAATTAAATAAGATACTATAAATAGTTTTCAAAAAAAAAAAATCTGACTAAAAAGAAAAATATGTCATACAAAATAAACATAGGGAGTAATAGATAAGAATTTAAATTTTATACATTGACAAAATAAAACTATTATTTATACAGTTAACGTAATTTATTCTCGCATATATATTTACGCTCGCTGTGTGTACGCTTAATAAATTAAGAAAAATATAAGTTTTAATCTTCTCTTGTCCAAACAAACGCGTATCAGGCGAACGACTAAATGGAGAAAACACACGTAAAATAGTATTTAATCATAAATGTGAACCACGTGGAATTTGATGCTAACAGAGTAAGTATTAATTAATAATGGAGTTTTGACTAACGTCGCACCCTCCTCGCCAATGTTGGTGCATATATTTTAAAGCATTCATACTTCACAATTAATTCAGTCCACCTATAAAGTATTCATATTATATATATTCACACTCAAACGTGAAACATAGAATTAGCATCACTTGGTTGAAATTTCAAGTTTAGATATTCATATTGCTTTCCACGTTGAACGTTAATCATGCCTGTATCCTAATTATTTGGAGCAGGTCCGAGATTAATTAATTGCAATACATTTTACATGACAAATAAAATAAATCAATATTAACTTTGACTGTTTGATCGGTTCAAATTCAATAACGCCATTGTGAATATAAATGTAAGTCGAGTAAGTCATACAACTAAGTGAAAGATACAACAACTACATACCCAGTATTTATCCTATACCGTGGGGTCTGGGGAGGGTAGTGTGTACGCAGACCTTATCCCTACCTTGTGAGGATAGAGAGGCTGTTTCCAATAGACCCTCGGCTTAAGATAGTATAAGTACCACATTATAAATAAAAATATAGGCAAGAAGAGACAATATCAAAAAGCCATATAAAAGCAGAATAACACAACAAGACAGTAAAGTGATCAGCAATGAAAGAAAATAATTGTTAGTCATAAAAACCTACTACCAATCAGAAAATGAGACTGCGTGCCAATACTAAAGTTGTGAACACTCTACACTACCTACTCTACTACTCTAATTCTCGACCTCCATACATTCCTATCAAGAGTCATGTCCTCGGTCAGCTGAAGTTGCGCCATGTCTTGCCTAATCACTTCTCCCCACCTCTTCTTTGGCCTACCTCTGCCTCTCCGTAGGCCTCCAATGTCAACCTCTCACACCTCCTCACCGGGGCGTCTGTGCTCCTCCTCCTCACATGACCAAACCACCAAAGCCGCGCTTCCCGCATCTTGTCCTCAATAGAGGCCACCCCTACCTTATCGCGAATAACCTCATTTCTGATCTTATCTAACCTGGTGTACCCGCACATCCACCTCAGCATCCTCATCTCTGCTACCTTCATCTTTTGGACATGAGCAATCTTGACTGGCCAACACTCAGCCCCATACAACATCGTTGGTCTGACAACCATTTTGTAGAACTTACCCTTAAGTTTCGGTGGCACCTTCTTGTCACACAAAACACCGGAAGCGAGTCTCCATTTCATCCATCCCGCCCTAATACGATGCGACATCTCCATCAATCTCCCCGTCCCCCTGAATAATAGACCCGAGGTACTTAAAACTCCTTCTCCTAGGGATGACCTGCGAGTCCAGTCTCACCTCCCCTTCCCCTCCTAAAGTCTCGCCGCTGAACTTACACTCCAAGTGAAAGATATATAGCGTAAATCGTCACCATTATTAGAGACATGTAATTAAGTTTCTAATCATGCCATTAACTTTTACCATTGTAAATCAGTTGGTAATTAAAATCAACTTGATCATTATATATTGCTATGAGTTATTAATTGCAAAATTAAGATTCAGTTTTTATGACGAATCAAGGGAGAGTGCGGGAAGCACAAGAAACTATAAAGGAATAAATTATTAAGGAAACTTTTGGGAAAGATGATTAAGGAATATGGTGAGGAAAACGAGTGACGTTTAAAGTAAATGACTGACTTGGGTCAAGTAGATTTGGTCTACAAAATACTCCTTCGTGACATATAAGCAATTAATTAGACTTCCGTCCTACTTTAACAAACTTTTCTTTGTCTTTTATAATATTTTAAATTATTAATAAGCATTGTAACTTATTGTACTTTCTAGATAGTTTTACCAAACAAACAAGTAAATTTTATTTTAAAATTTTTAAAGCTTCTATACCGAATTCACGATCAAAACTTAGAAGCTTGATCCACAAATTCGAACGATGACACATAAAATGGGACATAGGGCGTTTAAAAAATGCAACAGTAGTAATACTTTTTCTCTTCAATTTATGTGATTTTTTTTGGATAGTCTCAAAAGAAAAATTACACCTCTTTATATTTAGTAAATATTAAACTTTAAACTTTTATTTTACTTCTAATAAGATGTTAGCTTATAGCCATACATATTTATTACTATTTATTTTAGACCATAAATTTCAAAATGCTTTCTTTCCTTATTAAACTCAATGCATAATCAAGCACCATCATCACATAAATTGAGACTTGAAGGAATGGTATTCAGTAATTTGATGAAGCCAGGATGTTGTACTAATATTTACACAATTAACATAATTGCGATGTGTACTCTTAAATTAATTAAAAAGATATATATGTTTTTAATTTTCTCTTGTATATAAACATATATCCGAACAACTAAACGGGAAAAGACACGTAAAACAATATTTAATCAGCATGCGAGGTACGTGGATTTTAATGTTAATATAGTATATTGAATAGTGGTAAAGGAGTTTTGACTCTTCATTAACACGTCGCGCCCTCCTCGCCATGTTTGCGCATCTTTTAGCCTTTAATACGCTTATTATTTTTATTTTTTACATATATAGATACAAATATATATTGTATATGTATGGACTAAGATAAATTATATTGTATTTATATCTTGGCCCATGTGGAACTGCTCTTCTTTTAGTATGTTATACTATTATTTATGTTTATTAATTTCAAAGTAATTGAACATTACGCACAAGTCACAACTATAAGAGTAAAGTTATAAATCTATAATTAAATGTTATGTGAATTGCTCTAAAATACAAATGGTTGAAATGTTAAATTTTCGGAGAGGACTGTAAAATGTCATTTGGCCCGCACTTTACTACTCTATATATATATTTAAAAAAAAATACAAGAATCCGCCGTGTCAAAATTAGATATTGATTCCACAAATTTAAGTTAACAAAAATTAAATAAATAGAACATATTTATGACTTAAATTATACTTCTGCTTTGTTGTCTTCACCTCTGTGTCTTCTTTTCGAGCCGTATGTTTGTATGCAGACAAATGGAAAATATACTATATGTTTTTGCTATTGATATACTACAATAGTGACTTATTGTGCTTATTTCAGACAAAGATTCATGGTTGTTGTTTTTATAGAGGTTAACATAAATTATAACCACCTTTTTTTGCCTTATTCTTGATCTGTGTTTGTACATATAAATTGTATACTGTATTTTTTTTATTCACCTATGTGAAACTTCCTTTTTCAAGTGTGTATATATATATACACATATTAAAAATAATTATATAGTACCCTGTTTTTATCGCCTTCACCTTTATGAAACTTAATTTCTACATTATGTTGCTATAAAGATCCGTATTTATGTACTGCGCGCTAGCATATATTTTAATTATTTTACCACATTTTGTCTTCACCTGCATCCATGAAGATTCTGTCTTTAAATATACTGTTGCAATAATCTGTTTTTGTATTCAAAGTAAGAGAAATTATGTTGTAGTTTTGTCTTCACCTCTATTATTTTATATTTTAAATTTAAATAAATCTACAGTATATGTTACAGCGACTATGATAACTATTTCTACTGTATTTTAGACTTCACCTCTGTGGAACTTCTTTTTTAGTCTATTAATTCTATATTAATTTGTTAATTATATCCAGATTAAGATAAAATATGTATGGTTTTGTCTTCACCCCAGGACACTTCATTTTTTAATATACTGCTACAATTATATGGACAAAGATGTATGTAAATTATTTTGTCTTCACCTCCGTGAAACTTAAGTATACTGTAACAAGTGCGACGTGTCACCTAATACAAAGTATATAATATATTTTGTCATCACCTATATGGAATATCTTTTCTAATTATACTACTACAATGATATATGCTAACGTACAATTTGGATTAATTAAACTATACTTATGTCTTTATATTCAGATTAACATTAATCATATTCTAACATTGTCTTCACCTCTGTAAAACTTACAGCTGCAAGTGTTACTTAGTTTCCCACCCGATATTAGGTACCCGCTTTGAAGCTCGAATTAGAAGTTTCTGGTTAATAATATAGGAGTAGTTACCAACCGACCACAACCTTTAGGGGTCGTTTGGTAGGAGGTATTAGAAAAAATAATGCAAGCATTACCTTTATGCATTATAAATACCTTGTTTGGACATTTTCTCAACCTGTGTATAACTAATACAAGTATAAGTAATGCATAGAAAACCATGACATTAGTAATATCAATGCTATTAATGCATGCATTAGTATGGTTAAAGACAAAATTGTCCTTAAAGTCCCTTAAAACTAGAGAATATGGAGGGCATTTTTGTAAACAACTATTTTTCTAAAGAATTATGCAATGCATTATAATTTTAATATACCACAGCAAACAGTAAATAAGAAATAATATCTGCATAACTAATGCTTGCATTACTAACTCATGCATTACTAATCCATGCATTACTAATACAGCTCATTGCGCTCTATTCTTATACAGCCTACCAAACGACCCCTTAGTGGTGTTTAATTATATACACATTTAAATAACAAATAAAATATACACTACCTTTTTTTTGTATTCACTTTCTATGAAACTTCCTAACAAGTACAGAGAGTAGACCAACACCCATAAATGGAAGAATGCACCCGTTATATTCTTTAGAAATTTTTCCCGCGTAAAGCTTCATTTTCCATCAATCTTCTTATTGTATCTTTTCTTCTTTGGATTTGCAACTATATATGATGAGAGCAATTTGCAAGTTTTTTTAGGACATTATCTGATGTCAATTTATATTCTTTTAAGGAATAATTAATCTGGGATTTTAAAGTTAATCAAAATTTAAGTAAAGTCAACTTACTCCATTAGAGAGAGAAGATCAACCAAATTATAAGCTAACATTTCTTCCCACGTTGTTTTTCTTGCCACTGTTCCACTTTTTACCATACATAAATTTGAAGTCAACACTCTCCTTTTCTTTCTTCATTTCACCTTTTGAATTCAGAAGTGTCTGTTTGTGTCATTATAAAGACTAGAGCTTTTTGAGGGTAAGATTAATATTTCTCTTCCCATTGTTTGTGCAAGTTATAGTGGTTGGGTTTTAAAGCTATTTTTATGGAAGCATTTATCTGGGGTTCTGTTCTTTGAATATATTATTCATTTATTCTTTGGTGGGTGTGAGAAAGTTTTGATTTTCTAGGAGGAGTTCTGTTTCTGGGCAATTGAAAAAGGGTTCTTCTTGAAAAACTCCCTTGCCTTGCTGGAAAAACTAAAATAATTTCTTCTTTTTTTTTCACCTTAATTTGGTACTTTATTCTGATTGGAATTTGGGTGATAGACAAAGATAAGGATAAAAATGAAGACAGGTAGAAGGAAAAGGATACAGTTTAGCAAGATTTACTCATTTAAATGTGGGGAAGCATCATTTTTAGGTGATGATCATTCACAGATTGGAGGGCCAGGATATTCAAGAGTGGTGTATTGCAATGAACCAAATTGTTTTGAGGCTGGAATTAGAGATTATGCAGGAAATTATGTAAGAACTACAAAGTATACAGCTGCAACATTCTTGCCAAAGTCATTGTTTGAGCAGTTCAGGAGGGTGGCCAACTTTTATTTTCTTGTCATTGCTATATTGTCCTTCACACCATTGACTCCTTATTCTGCTGCCAGTGCTGTTGTTATTCCTCTTGTTATTGTCATTGGAGCCACCATGGTTAAAGAAGGCGTCGAAGATGGGCGACGAAAACAACAGGTATTTAGAGTCAATCAGTTCTGCTCTTTAGCTATTGTTTTTTCCATCTATTTTTCTATTCCTTAGGTTGCTGCTACTATCTTTATGGCCTTTGTTTTTGTTACTGTTCTATTGTTTCGTTTCGTCTTCATGAGCGAGGGTCCTTCAGAAACACCGAAGGGTAGGGGTAAGGTCAGCGTACACACTTCCCTCTCCAGACTCCACTTGTGGGATTATACTCGATTATTGTTGTTGTTGTTGAGTTCTGCTCTTTATATATCTGTCTATTCTAGGGTATTTACAGTTAATTAGGTAGTAATTGTTTATCAGTTCAAATATAGCAAAAGTACCTTTTTGCAATAACACTGTTAATTATGTCTTAGAATATGAAGTCTAGTTTCAGGCTTTGGCATTTCATCTGGTGCTGCCAAATATGATACATTCACATTTTATTGTTACCGCTGGACTCTCCTTTTTAGTATACAAATACGGGTAGTTTATACGATTATCATTTTCCATTTTTCCCTTTCAGGATGTTGAGGTAAATAATAGGAAGGTTAAAGTACATCAAGAAAATGGAGTTTTTGATCATACGGAATGGAAAAATTTGAGAGTTGGCGATATTGTTAAAGTGGAGAAGGATGAGTTCTTTCCAGCGGACTTACTGTTGCTTTCATCTAGTTATGAAGATGCAGTCTGTTATGTTGAAACTATGAATCTTGATGGGGAGACTAATTTGAAGCTGAAACAAGCATTGGGGGGGACTTCATCGTTGCACGAAGATTCCCACTTCGAAGACTTTAAGGCTTTTGTTAAGTGTGAAGATCCTAATGCTAATTTATATACTTTTGTTGGAACTATGGAATATGAAGAAAAACATTATCCTCTTTCTCCCCAGCAATTGCTACTCAGAGGCTCTAAATTGCGGAACACAGATTACATATATGGGGCTGTTATCTTCACTGGTCACGACACAAAGGTAATGCAGAATGCGACAGATCCTCCTTCAAAAAGAAGCAGAGTTGAGAGGAAAATGGATAAAATCGTTTACTTCTTATTTGGAGTTTTGTTCACTATGTCCTTTGTCGGATCAGTTTGCTTTGGAATTCTGACTAAAGAGGACTTAAATGGTGGACGTAAAAGGTGGTATCTACGACCTGATGAATCTGACATATATTTCGATCCCAATGGAGCTACTGCTGCTGCCATTTACCATTTTCTGACAGCCGTGATGTTGTATAGCTACTTGATTCCGATATCTTTATATGTGTCCATAGAACTTGTTAAAGTTCTTCAGACTATCTTCATTAATCAGGACATTCATATGTATCATGAAGAAACTGATAAACCAGCACATGCCCGCACCTCAAATTTGAATGAGGAACTTGGCCAGGTTGACACTATACTTTCAGACAAAACCGGCACATTGACTTGTAATTCAATGGAGTTTGTCAAGTGCTCAGTGGCTGGAACTGCTTATGGACGTGGTATTACAGAAGTCGAGAGGGCTTTGGCTAAAAGAAATGGTTCTCCATTGATGGTAAATGATCAGAAGTTGGTTGAGGATTCTGCTGTTAGTACAAGAAAGTCTACTATTAAAGGTTTCAATTTTGTTGACGAGCGAATAATGAATGGGAGTTGGGTGCATGAACCTCATTTAGATGTCATACAGAAATTCTTCCGTTTATTAGCAGTGTGTCATACAGTCATACCAGAAGTGGATGAAGGTACAAGGGAGATTTCATATGAAGCTGAATCTCCAGATGAGGCGGCCTTTGTAATTGCAGCTAAAGAAATTGGCTTTGAATTATGCAAAAGGACACAAACAAGCGTGTCAGTGCATGAGTTGGATCTAGCATCTGGCAAGAAAGTTGAGAGGTTAGTTAACGTCAAATATGTCTCTGTAAGTACTTTATATATAATGCAAAGTATACTCCTAGAACAAGATGTTTTATATTTATATGTTAGACTGTGACAAGTGAGAACATAGCGCAGCTCTTTTGTTCTGTTTATTTGGTTCTTTCATTTATCTCACTTGTCTCGTGTGTCTTTTACCTGTTTCTCCATCGCGTTGACACTTGAATACATTGTCGGGAGATATTTTATGTTTAACATAAACAGCCTAGTATCAATGACATTCTAATTTTGTGGATCTACTAAAATGATGTTTTACCTATATGAAAGCTTTGCATGATCACAGAGTGAAGCCGTTTTGAGATCTTAATGCAAATAAAACTGTCCTGATATTGAATTTTTGCTATAAGCAGCACAAGATGATATCAAGAGTAATCGTAGATTTGTTTTGTTTGCAGGTCGTATAGAATTTTGAATGTTTTGGAGTTTAATAGTACAAGAAAAAGGATGTCTGTAATAGTAAAGGATGAGGAGGGAAAGATATTGTTACTTTGCAAAGGTGCTGATAGGTAAGTTCAATTGCAACTTCACAAGCACCATAAATTCCTTAAATTCTTACATTAGTTGCTGGTTTTGTTTACGTTTCCCTTCTAATCTTATCTTTCTGGTTATGGTACTTTATGCAGTGTCATATTTGAAAGGCTCGCCAAAAGTGGAAGGGAATTTGAAGAGGAAACAAGGGAACATGTACATGAGTATGCTGATGCAGGCTTGAGGACCTTAATACTGGCCTATCGCGAAATCAGTAAGGAAGAATACCAAGTATTCAATGAGCAATTTTCAGAGGCCAAGAATTCAGTCACTGCAGACCGTGATGCATTGATTGATGAAGCAACTGAAAAGATTGAAAAGGAGTTGATTCTTTTAGGCGCCACTGCTGTTGAGGACAAACTACAACAAGGGGTAAGTTTTATTAAGTCACAACTCTCTTCCCACCTATCACCATTTGGATGTGTTACTGATTTTTTTCCCTGTTGTTCATCGGTAGGTTCCTGAATGCATCGACAAACTCGCTCAAGCAGGCATCAAGATATGGGTTTTGACCGGGGATAAGATGGAAACAGCCATTAATATTGGGTAAAGTATTTGGTTATGAGTTTTCAATTTCTTATTTGATTCGAGCATTGCTTGTCTAATCTTCTTTTATCCATAATATCTTCTGCAGCTATGCCTGTAGTTTGCTTAGACAAGGAATGAAGCAAATTATCGTAAACTTGGAAAACCCTGATATTATAGCAATAGAGAAAGCAGGAGAAAAAGATGCTATTGCCAGGGTAAAAACATACTTTTTGGGTCACATTCCTTAGTAGAAGACTAAAAGTTAATTGATTGAAATATTACCTTGCAATATCTGATAATAGAGGGTTTTTGCTACGCGATTTCTAATAGGCATCAAAGGAAAGTGTGCTACGGCAAATTATAGAAGGGAAGGCTCTACTTACGTCTTCAAGCACAGAGGCATTTGCTTTGATCATTGATGGGAAATCTCTTACATATGCTCTAGAAGATGACACAAAAAGATTGTTTTTAGATCTTGCAATTAGATGTGCTGCTGTTATATGCTGTCGATCATCACCTAAACAGAAGGCATTGGTGAGTACAACTTGTCTTAACAACCAAAACAAATTGCTAGTATTAAATTTTGAGGCATTTGGCCTTCTCTCTTGTATTTTTTCTGTAATTTAATGTCTCATTTTTCCTGTGCTTAGTTTGATCTTCCCTAAGCATACCGCTCTTTGGAATATACAGGTAACAAGACTTGTTAAATTTGGCACTAAAAAGACAACTTTGGCCATCGGAGACGGAGCTAATGATGTAGGAATGCTTCAAGAAGCTGATATTGGAATTGGAATCAGTGGTGTTGAAGGAATGCAGGTGAGAGCATATACAATTTCTCTTGCCCTTTGCAGCAATACACATTTCTACTTCATGCATCAGTCCTAAACTATTGTGTCTTAATCTTGTTTTTCGTGTTTCACACTTGTTAGGCTGTTATGTCAAGTGATATTGCAATTGCTCAGTTCCAATTTTTGGAGCGCTTGCTTTTAGTACATGGCCATTGGTGTTATAGAAGGATCTCTTCGATGGTAATCTATTTGCTACTTCATTTCTTCCTTATATATATTGTTCGAAAACTAACTTGTTTCCTTCTATGGAATTGTTTCAAGCGTAAAGAAACTATTTATAGTCTTTGTGGAGCGGTCTTGTAACTGGCTTTTCTTTTCTTTGCAGATATGCTACTTCTTCTACAAAAACGTTGCATTTGGTTTTACTCTCTTCTTATACGAGTCGTATGCATCATTTTCTGGGCAACTTGCATATAATGATTGGTTTCTGGCATGTTACAACGTCTTCTTCACATCACTACCAGTGATTGCTTTGGGAGTTTTCGATCAAGATGTATCTGCTCGATATTGTCTTAAGGTAATTCCGACTTCACGCTGTGCTGATACTTTATTTAACTCTTGTACAGTCAGACCTCTCTATAACAACATCCTTATATAACAACACTTCACTATAAAAGCCAAGTTTTTTTCGGAACCAAATATCTTGTTTTGTTATAATATATGTTCTCTATAACAACAATTCGCTATAACATCCAAAAACATCCGGAACGAACGATGTTGTTATAGAGAGGCTGTAGTATTAACTTTTGTAGCTATTGTACATGGCTGTAATATAGCTGTGTCAACGACAGCACGAAAAACAACTTTAGGTTGCTTAATTTCATGTTGATCCTAATTATTTTCGGGTATTTTATGGCAGTTTCCTATACTGTATCAAGAAGGTATACAGAATGTCCTTTTCAGCTGGCGTCGTATAATTGGATGGATGTTAAATGGGATCTGCAGTGCAGTTATTATCTTCTTCATCTGCATAAGAGTACTAGATCCTCAAGCTTTCAATAAGGATGGTAAAACCGGTGACCATGCAATTGTGGGAGCAACAATGTACACATGTGTGGTTTGGGTCGTCAACTGTCAAATGGCGCTTGCTGTTAGTTATTTCACCTTAATCCAACACATCCTTATCTGGGGTGGAATTGCTCTATGGTACACTTTCCTTCTAATATATGGATCCATGCCTACAACATTTTCCACCAACGCGTACCAAGTCTTCGCGGAAACTCTTGTTCCCTCCCCATTATACTGGTTAGTCACAATATTAGTGGTTATTTCAGCTTTAGTCCCCTACTTTGCATACGATGCAATTCAGTTTCGGTTCTTTCCAATGTACCATGGGATGATTCAATGGATAAGGTACGAGGGGAACTCAAATGACCCGGAATACTGCAATGATGTGAGGCAGAGGTCGATAAGACTGACAACTGTGGGCGTCACTGCTCGTTCCATAGCAAGTACTAATTCAAGTCTAAAAGACAAAAAGAGTAATCACAGATACCATCTGATTAGAGTACTCTCAAGAAGATAAGACTTTAGACCTACAAAAGACAGTTTTTTGAACTGGAATTTTCTCCAGAAGTTTGTAAATTTCTCCCACAGGTTACATGTGTATATAATTCTTTTATATCTTGGTAGAATTATAAGATCGTCTTTGTTGAATACTGGAAGACGCGTGGCAGATGAAGTAAGTTGCCACAGGAAAGATCAGATTAGGATTCTCTTTTAAGAAATTATCATGTGTACATTTTTATAGCAAGCAGTACAGAATGATCAAATTTTCTGTTTGGAATCATGTATTTGTACACTTCAATATAAGAAATTTGCCTATATGCATTCTCTGGGAGTTATACATTCATAGCAATCAAAGCTGCAAAAATTCCAGCAAGTTGTTTTGCTTTAATCAGCTTTTTGAAAAAGAAATGAAAAGGTAAAACTGCAGATTGCAGATGAAATGTCAATATGAAGACATAACATGCCAATATAATAGTTACAAGAGTTAAAAAAGACATTACAACTTCATCAATTATCCTTCTCCTCCTTAATTCAAATACATCGAGGTTCGCGTAACCTCAATACAATATTCTTTCTACGCCAAATATATCCCTTAAACTTGTTAGTATATTTCATTTAGATGTAAAGGGGGACATATAGAATCCTATAATCTAACCTTAAAAAACACAAAAGCTAAAATTAAAAAATCGTAAACATAAAAATACAATACAACAAAGGTCTATTAAACCGAGTCAATATCATCCAAATCTGTCTACAATCCATCAACAAAAGATTCATTTTTTTTAACGTTAACGATGCCATGTTGGATGAAAATGACACGAAAGGCCACCTTATAAACATACCGAAATTAATTAAACCATCAGTTAAGAGACAGTTAGGCCAAGAAAATCAGTAGCAGATTTTCCAAGAATATTAGCAAACTCAGTGAAACTTATTACACCATCTCCATTCGTATCAGCTTCTTGCATGAGATTTGATAATTCTCGGTACGTTAAAGGATGACCCATTTTGGCCATTTGTCCGGCGAGTTCAGCGGCGGTAATGTAGCCATTACCGTCGCGATCGAACGACCGGAAAAGCTCCATGAGCTGATCTTGATTCATTAAAATATCTTCATTCATATCAGGCATTATGGCATTTACGAGTTCGTCGAATTCGATGGATCCGTTGCCATTGTGGTCTATTTTGGCGAGTAATGTGTGGAGTTGATCGCCGCCGGGTTTGAGACCGAGAGAGCGGAGGAGGGCGGCGAGTTCTAGTTGTGTTAGGCTGCCGTCGCCGTCAAGGTCGAAACGCATGAATATGTCTTTTAGCTGTTTGAGTTGATCAGATTTTAGAGTAGTCATCATTATGAAAAGGAGGAAGAAAAAGAAGGAATGAAATGGTGGAAGTTTTTGGTTATGGAGATTGTTTTGGGGGTGTGTGTGGTGGGGGGGGTGGGGGGTGGGGGGGGAGGGGTAGTGGAGTAGGGAAAGGAAAGGAAAGGAAAAGGGAA